>NW_025744907.1:67500-140000 GCF_021184085.1 Oncorhynchus gorbuscha
CTTTATTTATTTATCCATCCTGTATTTATCTATCTATACTTTATTTATCCATCCATCCTGTATTTATCTATCTATACTTTATTTATCCATCCATCCTGTATTTATCTATCTATACTTTATTTATCCATCCATCCTGTATTTATCTATCTATACTTTATTTATCCATCCATCCTGTATTTATCTATCTATACTTTATTTATCCATCCATCCTGTATTTATCTATCTATACTTTATTCATCCTGTATTTATCTATCTATACTTTATTTATTTATCCATCCTGTATTTATCTATCTATACTTTATTTATTTATCCATCCTGTATTTATCTATCTATACTTTATTTATCCATCCATCCTGTATTTATCTATCTATACTTTATTTATCCATCCATCCTGTATTTATCTATCTATACTTTATCCATCCTGTATTTATCTATCTATACTTTATTTATTTATTCATCCTTTATTTATTTATCTATCCATCCTGTATTTATCTATCTATACTTTATTTATTTATTCATCCTTTATTTATTTATCTATCCATCCTGTATTTATCTATCTATACTTTATTTATTTATTCATCCTTTATTTATTTATCTATCCATCCTGTATTTATCTATCTATACTTTATTTATTTATTCATCCTTTATTTATTTATCCATCCATCCTGTATTTATCTATCTATACTTTATCCATCCTTTATTTATCTATCTATACTTTATCCATCCTGTATTTATCTATCTATACTTTATTTATTTATCCATCCTGTATTTATCTATCTATACTTTATTTATTTATTCATCCTTTATTTATTTATCCATCCATCCTGTATTTATCTATCTATACTTTATCCATCCTTTATTTATCTATCTATACTTTATCCATCCTGTATTTATCTATCTATACTTTATTTATTTATCCATCCTGTATTTATCTATCTATACTTTATCCATCCTGTATTTATCTATCTATACTTTATTCATCCTGTATTTATCTATCTATACTTTATCCATCCTGTATTTATCTATCTATACTTTATTTATTTATCCATCCTGTATTTATCTATCTATACTTTATTCATCCTGTATTTATCTATCTATACTTTATTTATTTATCCATCCTCCTGTATTTATCTATCTATACTTTATCCATCCTGTATTTATCTATCTATACTTTATCCATCCTGTATTTATCTATCTATACTTTATTTATTTATCCATCCTGTATTTATCTATCTATACTTTATTTATTTATTCATCCTTTATTTATTTATCCATCCATCCTGTATTTATCTATCTGTATTTATCTATCTATACTTTATCCATCCTGTATTTATCTATCTATACTTTATCCATCCTGTATTTATCTATCTATACTTTATCCATCCTGTATTTATCTATCTATACTTTATCCATCCTGTATTTATCTATCTATACTTTATTTATTTATCCATCCTGTATTTATCTATCTATACTTTATCCATCCTGTATTTATCTATCTATACTTTATTTATTTATTCATCCTTTATTTATTTATCCATCCATCCTTTTTATTTATTTTATCCATCCTGTATTTATCTATCTATACTTTATTTATTTATTCATCCTTTATTTATTTATCCATCCATCCTGTATTTATCTATCTATACTTTATCCATCCTGTATTTATCTATCTATACTTTATTTATTTATTCAGCCTTTATTTATTTATCCATCCATCCTGTATTTATCTATCTATACTTTATTCATCCTTTATTTATTTATCCATCCTGTATTTATCTATCTATACTTTATTTATTTATCCATCCTGTATTTATCTATCTATACTTTATTTATTTATTCAGCCTTTATTTATTTATCCATCCATCCTGTATTTATCTATCTATACTTTATCCATCCTGTATTTATCTATCTATACTTTATCCATCCTGTATTTATCTATCTATACTTTATTTATTTATCCATCCTTTTTATTTATTTATCCATCCTGTATTTATCTATCTATACTTTATTTATTTATCCATCCTGTATTTATCTATCTATACTTTATTTATTTATTCATCCTTTATTTATTTATCCATCCTGTATTTATCTATCTATACTTTATTTATTTATCCATCCTTTATTTATTTATCCATCCTGTATTTATCTATCTATACTTTATTTATTTATCCATCCTGTATTTATCTATCTATACTTTATTTATTTATTCATCCTTTATTTATTTATCCATCCTGTATTTATCTATCTATACTTTATTTATTTATCCATCCTGTATTTATCTATCTATACTTTATTTATTTATTCATCCTTTATTTATTTATCCATCCATCCTGTATTTATCTATCTATACTTTATCCATCCTGTATTTATCTATCTATACTTTATTTATTTATTCATCCTTTATTTATTTATCCATCCATCCTGTATTTATCTATCTATACTTTATCCATCCTGTATTTATCTATCTATACTTTATCCATCCTGTATTTATCTATCTATACTTTATTTATTTATTCAGCCTTTATTTATTTATCCATCCATCCTGTATTTATCTATCTATACTTTATTCATCCTTTATTTATTTATCCATCCTGTATTTATCTATCTATACTTTATTTATTTATCCATCCTGTATTTATCTATCTATACTTTATTTATTTATTCATCCTTTATTTATTTATCCATCCATCCTGTATTTATCTATCTATACTTTATTCATTTATTTATTCTTCCTTTATTTATTTATCCATCCTTTCTTGAAATTAGCTTTTCCAAAAAATACAATTCACTTTGTTACATTTCTGAGTTTTTCTAACGTGTCTGTTTGTGCGTGCGTGTGTGTGTGTTGTACCTCATCACAGTTGAAGACCAGTACTTGTCTTCCGAACAGGCCCCCCAGGGCTTTGACTGACTCAGTCTTGTGTGTGTGTGTTGTACCTCATCACAGTTGAAGACCAGTACTTGTCTTCCGAACAGGCCCCCCAGGGCTTTGACTGACTCAGTCTTGTGTGTGTGTTGTACCTCATCACAGTTGAAGACCAGTACTTGTCTTCCGAACAGGCCCCCCAGGGCTTTGACTGACTCAGTCTTGCCGGTGCCGGCAGGGCCGTAGGGGTTTCCTCCCAAACCCATCATCATGGCCTGGGTCAGTGTCAGATAACACTTATCAGTCAGGGGGGTGTGGACCAGCTTAGCCGCATTACCCTGGGAGAGATAGAGAGAGGAGGGGATGGAGGGATGGAGAGATAGAGAGAGGAGGGGATGGGGGGATGGAGAGAGAGAGAGAGAGAGGAGGGGATGGAGGGGATGGAGAGAGAGAGAGAGGAGGGGATGGAGGGATGGAGAGAGAGAGAGAGAGAGAGAGAGGAGGGGATGGAGGGATGGAGAGATAGAGAGAGGAGGGGATGGAGGGATGGAGAGATAGAGAGAGGAGGGGATGGAGGGATGGAGAGAGAGAGGAGGGGATGGAGGGATGGGGATGGAGGGATGGAGAGAGAGAGGGGATGGAGGGATGGAGAGAGAGAGGATGGGGATGGAGGGAGGAGGGGATGGAGGGATGGAGAGATAGAGAGAGGAGGGGATGGAGGGATGGAGAGAGGAGGGGATGGAGAGAGTGACAGGGAGAGAGAGAGAGAGAGAGAGAGAGAGAGAGAGAGAGAGAGAGAGAGAGAGAGGGGATGGAGAGAGTGACAGGGAGAGAGAGAGAGTGAGAGAGGAGGGGATGGAGAGAGTGACAAGGGAGAGAGAGAGAGGGGAGGGGATGGAGAGAGAGAGAGAGAGAGAGAGAGAGAGAGAGAGAGAGAGAGGGGATGGAGGGAGTGACAGGGAGAGAGAGAGGGGATGATAGTGTGTTGAGGCAGACTCTGCAGAGAGACTGCAGAACACACAGTGTAGCAGGGCTAATGGAGTCATTCAGAGGTGTCCTCATCTCTGGGTGAAGGTCTCCCTCTACTGGTGCAGTACTGTACAGCGCTGTAGTTTAACTAGTTAACTGTTGCCTGGTACTGGAGTGTGTAGAAATCTCATTTAGACCTGTACAGGTGTGTGTAGATGAAGTGGTCAGAAGTAAAGTACCAGTCAAAAATTTGGGCACACCTCCTCATTCAAGGGTTTTTCTTTATTTTTACTATATTCTACATTTGAGATTCTTTAAAGTAGCCACCCTTTGCCATGATGACAGGCTTTGCAAACACTTGGCATTCTCTCAACCACCTTCACCTGGAATGCTTTTCCAACCGTCTGGTTGGAGTTCCCACATATGCTGAGCACTTGTTGGCTGATTTTTCTTCACTCTGCGGTCCAACTCATCCCAAACCATCTGAATTGAGTTGAGGTTGGGTGATTGTGGAGGCCAGGTCATCCATCTGTACATAGCCCATCCAAACACCTACCTACCTCATCCCCATATTTGTTTTTCTGCTCTTTTGCACACCAGTATTTCTACTTGCACATCATCATCTGCACAGATATCACTCCAGTGTAAATTGCTAAATTGTAATTACTTTTCCACTATTGGCCTATTTATTGCCTATTTATTGCCTTACCTCCTTACTTCATTTGCACACACTGTGTACAGATTTTCCTATTGTGTTATTGATTGTACGATTGTTAACTCCATGTGTAACTCTGTGTTGTTTTTGTCACACTGCTTTGCTTTATCTTGACCAGGTCGCAGTTGTAAATGAGAACTTGTTCTCAACTGGCCTACCTGGTTAAATAAAGGTGAAATAAATGATGTAAAATCTGATGCAGCACACCATCACTCTCCTTCTTGGTCAAATAGCCCTTACACAGCCTGGAGGTGTGTGTTGGCTCATTGTCCTATTGTTCAAAAACAAATTATAGACCCACTAAGCGCAAACCAGATGTTATGGCGTATCACTGCAGAATGCTGTGGTAGCTATGCTGGTTAAGGGTGCTTTGAATTCTAAATAAATCACTGGCAGTGTCACCAGCAAAGCACCCCCACACCATCACACCTCCTCCTCCATGCTTCACCGTGGGAACCACACATGCGGAGATCATCTGTTCACCTACACTGCATTTCACAACCTAAAATCTGACATTTGGATTCATCAGACCAAAGGACAGATTTCCAACGGTCTAATGTCCATTGCTCGTGTTTCTTGGCCAAAGCAAGTCTCTTCTTCTGATTGGTTTCCTCTAGTAGTGGTTTCTTTGCAGCAATTCGGCCATGAAGGCCTGATTCACGCAGTCTCCTCTGAACAGTTGATGTTGAGATGTGTCTGTTACTTGAACTCTGTGTAGCATTTATTTGAGCTGCAATTTCTGAGGCTGGTAACTAATGAAGTTCTCCTCTGCAGCAGAAGTAACTCTGGGTCTTCCTTTCCTTTGGCGGTCCTCAAGAGACAGCATCATCATAGCGCACAATGGTTTTTGGGACTGTACTTGAAGAAACTTTCAAAGTTCTTGAAATGTTCCATATTGACAGACCTTCATGTCTTAATGTAATGATGGACTGTCATTTCTCTTTGCTTATTTGAGCTGTTCTTGCCATAATATCAACTTGGTCTTTTACCAAATAGGGCTATCTTCTGTATACCACCCCTACCTTGTCACAACACAACTGATTAGCTAAGGCGCATTAAGAAGGAAAGAAATTCCACAAATCAACAAATTAACACCTGTTAATTGAAGTGCATTCCAGGTGACTACCTCAAGAAGCTGGTTGAGAGAATGCCAAAAGTGTGCAAAGCTGTAATCAAGGCAAAGGTGGCTACTTTGAACAATCTCAAATCTCAAATCTATTTGAATTTGTTTTAACACTTTTTACCACATGTTTCCATATGAATTATTACATAGTTTTGATTCTTCACTATTATTCTACAATATAGAAAATGGTAAAAAATACAAATAAAACCTTGAATGAGTTGCTGTGTCCAAACGTTTGACTGGTACTGTATATCTGTGTAGAGGTTTTTGTACCTGGTACTCGTATGTGTAGCTGAAGTGAGCGTCAACCATCTGTATGGAGCAGCATTTGTCGTTGTTGAGGTAGAACCGGAGCTGTTTCCTCCAGGCCCAGGAGTCAGGGCTGCTCACCCCCGCCTCACACAGCTGCTTCACCACACTGATGTTATGGATGATGTCCAGGATCAGAGCCTTCAGCTTCAGCTGCAACACACTTGACTCTATAAGGGAGAAGAATACTATCAGCACAGACCCTGTCTCTCAAAATGGCTCACTATTAGCAATATAGTGCACAGATTCTGATTAGAGCTATGTAGGTCCAGTCTTTCATGCTCAGGCCATGTGGTTGTTGATAATGCTAACGGTATTGATAAGATCCTTTTAGATATGTCCCTTGTCATGTCTCCCCCAGGACTGTATCTAATGCTTAGGCATTAGTGCTGTGAGCAGAGCTTTGTGGCCTCTCAGTCAGAGAGCTTCTCCCCCCCAGCCGGTCCCCACATCACCGTGACCTCTCCCTCAGTCAGAGAGCTTCTCCCCACATCACCGTGACCTCTCCCTCAGTCAGAGAGCTTCTCCCCCCCAGCCGGTCCCCACATCACCGTGACCTCTCCCTCAGTCAGAGAGCTTCTCCCCCCCAGCCGGTCCCCACATCACCGTGACCTCTCCCTCAGTCAGAGAGCTTCTCCCCCCCAGCCGGTCCCCACATCACCGTGACCTCTCCCTCAGTCAGAGAGCTTCTCCCCCAGCCAGTCCCCACATCACTGTGATCTCTCCCTCAGTCAGAGAGCTTCCCCCCAGCCGGTCCCCACATCACCGTGACCTCTCCCTCAGTCAGAGCTTCTCCCCCAGCCGGTCCCCACATCACTGTGACCTCTCCCTCAGTCAGAGAGCTTCTCCCCCAGCCGGTCCCCACATCACCGTGACCTCTCCCTCAGTCAGAGAGCTTCTCCCCCAGCCGGTCCCCACATCACTGTGACCTCCCCTCAGTCAGAGTCCCCCAGCCGGTCCCCACATCACTGTGATCTCCCTCTGTCAGAGAGCTTCTCCCCCCAGCCGGTCCCCACATCACCGTGACCTCTCCCCTCAGTCAGAGAGCCCCCCCCAGCCTGTCCCCACATCACCGTGACCTCTCCCTCAGTCAGCCGGTCCCTACACCACCGTGACCTCCCCCTGTCAGAGAGCCTGCCGGTCCCCACATCACCGTGACCTCTCCCTCAGTCAGAGAGCTTCTCCTCCCCAGCCGGGAGACACACACATGTACTGGTTATCTGACCACTTTAGCCTGGGGAGCTGGGGAGACACACACATGTACTGGTTATCTGACCTTCATTGAACTTGGCAAGTCAGTTACTGGAACCTTCAAACTTCTTATCAGTTACAATGACAGCCTAGGAACAGTGGATTAACTGCCTTGTTCAGGGGCCTTGTTCGGTTACTGGCCCAACGCTCTAACCACTAGGCTACCGCTCCCAAATCAGCCACTGTAACAACAAGCAACCACACAGAGACCTGTGTTTCCCGTCTCCTCAGAGCTGGTGTCTACGCTGGTGTAGTGCTCTAGCTTAGCGGTGAGCTCCACCTCCAGCTGCTGCAGACTGCTGTTTCTCAGACCACTCTCCACCTCCTCAGTGAACTGGATCTGCTCTGCCAAGCACAGGATCTATACCCGGAGACAACAAGAGCCACACAGGAGTCAGACAGGAGTTGCACTGGATCTACACCAGGAGATACAGGAGTCAGACAGATATTACACAGGCTCTGGACCAGGATATACAGGAGTCAGACAGATATTACACAGGCTCTGGACCAGGATATACAGGAGTCAGACAGAAATTACACAGGCTCTGGACCAGGATATACAGGAGTCAGACAGGAATCAATCACGAGTCAGACAGATATTACACAGGCTCTGGACCAGGATATACAGGAGTCAGACAGGAATCAATCACGAGTCAGACAGATATTACACAGGCTCTGGACCAGGATATACAGGAGTCAGACAGGAATCAATCACGAGTCAGACAGATATTACACAGGCTCTGGACCAGGATATACAGGAGTCAGACAGATATTACACAGGCTCTGGACCAGGATATACAGGAGTCAGACAGGAATCAATCAGGAGTCAGACAGATATTACACAGGCTCTAGACCAGGATATACAGGAGTCAGACAGATATTACACAGGCTCTAGACCAGGATATACAGGAGTCAGACAGATATTATACAGGCTCTAGACCAGGATATACAGGAGTCAGACAGGAATCAATCAGGAGTCAGACAGATATTACACAGGCTCTAGACCAGGATATACAGGAGTCAGACAGATATTACACAGGCTCTAGACCAGGATATACAGGAGTCAGACAGATATTATACAGGCTCTAGACCAGGATATACAGGAGTCAGACAGGAATCAATCAGGAGTCAGACAGATATTACACAGGCTCTAGACCAGGAGATACAGGAGTCAGACAGATATTACACAGGCTCTGGACCAGGATATACAGGAGTCAGACAGATATTATACAGGAGTCAATCAGGGGTCGATTGGATGTCGACAGGAGTTACACAGGATCTACACCAGGAGACACAGGAGTCAGAAGGGAGTCAGACAGGAGCCGATTAGGAATCAGACAGGAGTTACACAGGATTTACACCAGGAAACACAGGAGTCAGACAGGAGATTTACAGGACTCAGACTGGAGTCAATCAGGAGTCAAACTGGAGTTATACACGACTCATACATGAGTCAATCAGGAGTTATACAGGAGTCAGGCAGGAGTCATACAGGAGTTATACAGGAGTCAGACAGGAGTCATACAGGAGTCAGGCAGGAGTCATACAGGAGTCAAACAGGAGTTATACAGGAGTCAGGCAGGAGTCATACAGGAGTCAGGCAGGAGTCATACAGGAGTCAAACAGGAGTTATACAGGACTCATACATGAGTCAATCAGGAGTTATACAGGAGTCAGGCAGGAGTCATACAGGAGTCAAACAGGAGTTATACAGGAGTTATACAGGAGTCATACAGGAGTCATACAGGAGTCAGGCAGGAGTCAAACAGGAGTTACACCAGTTAGACTGGAGTCAGACAGGAGTTACACCAGTTAGACTGGAGTCAGACAGGAGTTACACCAGTTAGACTGGAGTCAGACAGGAGTTACACCAGTTAGACTGGAGTCAGACAGGAGTTACACCAGTTAGACTGGAGTAGACAGGAGTTACACCAGTTAGACTGGAGTCAGACAGGAGTTACACCAGTTAGACTGGAGTCAGACAGGAGTTACACCAGTTAGACTGGAGTCAGACAGGAGTTACACCAGTTAGACTGGAGTCAGACAGGAGTTACACCAGTTAGACTGGAGTCAGACAGGAGTTACACCAGTTAGACTGGAGTCAGACAGGAGTTACACCAGTTAGACTAGAGTCAGACAGGAGTTACACCAGTTAGACTAGAGTCAGACAGGAGTTACACCAGTTAGACTGGAGTCAGACAGGAGTTACACCAGTTAGACTGGAGTCAGACAGGAGTTACACCAGTTAGACTAGAGTCAGACAGGAGTTACACCAGTTAGACTAGAGTCAGACAGGAGTTACACCAGTTAGACTGGAGTCAGACAGGAGTTACACCAGTTAGACTGGAGTCAGACAGGAGTTACACCAGTTAGACTGGAGTCAGACAGGAGTTACACCAGTTAGACTGGAGTCAGACAGGAGTTACACCAGTTAGACTAGAGTCAGACAGGACTCATACATGAGTCAATCTGGACAGGAGTCAGACAGGATTCAGGAAGTTGTCAGACAGGATTCAGAAAGTTGTCAGACAGGATTCAGAAAGTTGTCAGACAGGATTCAGACAGGAAAAACAAGAGAAGAGTCGGACAGCATCAATGAGTAATGAATCGTACCTGAGAGGGGTAGCAGGACGGGTCCACCTGTCCTTTCCCCCCCGCTGAGACACACTCATACAACAGCTGCTTCAGAGTCTCCTTCATCTCAGCAGACAGCTCACCCAGCCACACCTGGAAAACACACACGTTATTAAGCTATATAATTGAGGTGTGTGTAATAATCGAGTTGTGTGATTGAGGTACCCCCTACCCTCTACCCCCTGCCCTTTGACCTCTCCAATCCCCTACCTCTACGCTGTTGGAGATACGTATGAGGTTTCTGAGGGCCACCACCTCTCCCTCTAGAGAACGCATGGCCACGATGTGCTGGCAGTCCCCGTCAAAGTCCACACTGTCGATGCCTACAGAGAACACAGTTATATCCGCTGTCATTACAGACACATGAGTTTAACCAGGGGACAGCTTATTTAGTTGTTACTGTATTGACCTTGGGATTTGGGTGTGAGCTTGTGTGGGTGTGTGTGTAGGTGTGTACCAGCAAACAGCTTCTTGAGGTGTGACTGTATCACAGTGGGGTTGGTGGCCTGGCCCAGAATCTCCAGCAGGTCATCGTCTCCAATGAAGTAGAACCGCGGGAAAGCAGAACGCTTCTCCTACAGAGGACAGACACTTCTACACTGAGTGTACAAAAACATTATGAACACCTGCTATTTCCATGACAGCCTGACCAGGTGAATCCAGGTGAAAGCTATGACCCCTTATTCATGTTACTTGTTAAATCCTCTTCAATCAGTGTAGATGAAGGGGAGGAGTTTTAAGCCTTGTATGTGTGCCTTTGATTTAAGTGCCTTTGAACAGGATATGGTAGTAGGTGCCAGGCACACCGGTTTGAGTCAAGAACTGCAACGCTGCTGGGTTTTTCACGCTCAACAGTTCTGTGTGTATGAAGAATGGTCCACCACCTAAAGGACATCCAGACAACTTGACACAACTGTGGGAAGCATTGGAGTCAACATGGGCCAGCATCCCTGTGGAACGCTTTCAACACCTTGTAGAGTCCATGCCCCGACAAACTGAGGAAGTTCTGAGGGAAAGGGGGGTGCAACTCAATATTAGGAAGGGGTTACTGTTTTGCACACTCAGTGTATGTTTCATTATGATTAGTGAGGACGTATAACATCCATCTTTGGATTAGTACTGAATGACGAATCAATTGAAGTACAGATGTACTGATCTCTGGTTGGTATTTGATCCTTCAGTACCTCTAGGAACTCGTTGAGTGATTTCTGGCAACGCTGGAGCTGGTCTAAGATGGTAATGAGGGAGTTTCTGATGCCAGCCCGAGAGCTCAGAGACGTCACCCTGTTGTCTCTCTGGACATCAGCCAAAATGGACCTGACAAACACACACAGCTTAGAAACACACACAGTACAACATGGACAATGGACCAGAAAGAAAGCAGAGCCACACACACAGGCAGGGAGGGAAAGGCGTACCTGAAGTCCTCGTCAACCCGTTTGAAACGGGCTTGTTCCCTGGGTAGAGCCCCCCGTCCGAAGATGGGCTCCAGGTAGACCCAACGCCTCTGGATGGCATTCAGACTGACCAGGTACTCATCTAGATCAGACAGACGCACCTCCCACAGACTGACCTGGACACACACGGTAACACTAGGTAAATACTGACCAGGTACTCCTCTAGATCAGACAGACGCACCTCCCACAGACTGACCTGGACACACACGGTAACACTAGGTAAAGACTGACCAGGTACTCATCTAGATCAGACAGACGCACCTCCCACAGACTGACCTGGACACACACGGTAACACTAGGTAAAGCAGCTACTTTTAAAGACGCTGTGCTTTCAGTTGTGAGTAAGTCTAAAGACTCACCTTGTCCTGGAAGCCACGGTAGTACGGAGAGTCCTTCAGAGACTGCAGCAGACAGCGGTTATCACCAACCTGTATGGGACGAGATGAGGTTAGTCTGTCCGGTAGTGAGTGTGTGTGTGCGCGCATGTTTTTTTGGTAGTGAGTGTGTCCCCGGTAATGTGAGTGTGTCCCCGGTAATGTGAGTGTGTCCCCGGTAATGTGAGTGTGTCCCCGGTAATGTGAGTGTGTCCCCGGTAATGTGAGTGTGTCCCCGGTAATGTGAGTGTGTCCCCGGTAATGTGAGTGTGTCCCCGGTAATGTGAGTGTGTCCCCGGTAATGTGAGTGTGTCCCCGGTAATGTGAGTGTGTCCGGTAGTGTGTGTGTGTGTGTGTGTATGTCAGCAGTCTACTGCATCAACTATTGTATTGTCCCTTACCTGGTTGACCATGTCTTTCCAGTCCTTGATGAGTGTGAGTGTGTGTCCAGTGCTGTCTGTATACTCAGTGAGGGTGAAGGCAGCTCCGGCCCCCCACAGGTCCAGCTCCCTGAGAGCCTCTCTGATGGTCACCTCCGCCTGGGCCCTGCTGTTCAGGTCCTTGAGCTCAAGGGCTCGGTCTGTGATGGTGTCAGACACACTGAGCAGATCCCAGAAGGTCAGTCTCTCCAGGGTGGTGCCTTTAGGAAGACCCAACAGTCTGAATAGATCCAACCAGTGGTCCTGGGATAGGTGCTCCCCTCGCACGTACTTTAACACCGGAACCAGACTCTACAAACACATACAGAACACACCTTAACACCGGAACCACATTCTACAAACACATACAGAACACACCTTAACACACCTTAACACCGGAACCACACTCTACAAACACATACAGAACACACCTTAACACCAGAACCACTCTACAAACACATACAGAACACACCTTAACACCAGAACCAGACTCTACAAACACATACAGAACACACCGTAACACCAGAACCAGACTCTACAAACACATACAGAACACACCTTAACACCAGAACCAGACTCTACAAACACACCAGAACCAGACTCTACAAACACATACAGAACACACCTTAACACCAGAACCAGACTCTACAAACACATACAGAACACACCTTAACACCGGAACCACACTCTACAAACACATACAGAACACACCTTAACACCAGAACCAGACTCTACAAACACACCAGAACCAGACTCTACAAACACATACAGAACACACCATAACACCGGAACCAGACTCTACAAACACATACAGAACACACCTTAACACCAGAACCAGACTCTACAAACGCATACAGAACACACCTTAACACCGGAACCAGACTCTACAAACACATACAGAACACACCTTAACACCAGAACCAGACTCTACAAACACATACAGAACACACCTTAACACCGGAACCACACTCTACAAACACATACAGAACACACCTTAACACCAGAACCAGACTCTACAAACACACCAGAACCAGACTCTACAAACACACCTTAACACCAGAACCAGACTCTACAAACACAACTTAACACCAGAACCAGACTCTACAAACACACCAGAACCAGACTCTACAAACACATATAGAACACACCTTAACACCAGAACCAGACTCTACAAACACAACTTAACACCAGAACCAGACTCTACAAACACACCAGAACCAGACTCTACAAACACACCTTAACACCTGAACCAGACTCTACAAACACACCAGAACACACCTTAACACCAGAACCAGACTCTACAAACACACCTTAACACCTGAACCAGACTCTACAAACACACACAGAACACACTCTAACACCAGAACCAGACTCTACAAACACACCTTAACACCAGAACCAGACTCTACAAACACACACAGAACACACCTTAACACCAGAACCAGACTCTACAAACACACCTTAACACCAGAACCAGACTCTACAAACACACCTTAACACCAGAACCAGACTCTACAAACACACCTTAACACCAGAACCAGACTCTACAAACACACACAGAACACACCAGAACCAGACTCTACAAACACACCTTAACACCAGAACCAGACTCTACAAACACACCTTAACACCAGAACCAGACTCTACAAACACACCAGAACCAGACTCTACAAACACACACAGAACACATTCTCCCTCCCTCCCTCACCTTGTACTTGTCAACTTCTCTCTGTAGTTTGACAGACATGCTGGTGTGCTGCTCAAGCTTCCTCAGTCTGTCCTGCCACGCAAACAGGAACTCCTCAAACACGTAGGTCTTACTCCTGCAAAACACACACACACACACACACACACACACACACACACACACACACACACACACACACACACACACACACACACACACACACACACACACACACACACACACACACACAGTTTATTCAACCACTCAGCCAGCGAAGGCAAAACGAGGCAGAAATGACCATATCAAATCTAAACCCAAACCTTCCCTGAAACCTATCTGATGTCAGACTCCTAACCTGAATGTGATCCAGTCCTCCTTGGCCTTCTCCTGGAAGCCCTCCTGCCAGTCCTCATACAGAGACCACATCTGTCCATACTCCTCCATGTCTCTGATGGTCTCCTCCGCCAGGGAGAAGTCTGGAGCCTCCAGCTCAAAGTGACGACAGTCCTCACTGAGAAGAGACACTCATTAGTACACAGAAAACAGAATGATTGAAAGTACAGTTGACTTGCCGTGTGTGTGTGGTGTGGTGTGGTGTGTGTTGTGGTGAGGTGTGTGTGTACAACCTACAGCAGGCGTGTGTGTGTGTGTGTGTGTGTGTGTGTGTGTGTGTGTGTGTGTGTGTGTGTGTGTGTGTGTGTGTGTGTGTGTGTGTGTGTGTGTGTGTGTGTGTGTGTGTGTGTGTGTGTGTGTGTGTGTGTGTGTGTGTGTGTGTGTGTGTGCGTGCGTGTAACCTACAGCAGGTGTGTGCGTGTGTGTGTGTGTGTGTGTGTGGTGTGTGTGTGTGTGTTGTGGTGTGTGTGTACAACCTACAGCAGGCGTGTGCGTGTGTGTGTGTGGTGTGGTGTGTGTGTAACCTACAGCAGGCGTGTGCGTGGTGTGTGTGTGTGTAACCTACAGCAGGCGTGTGTGTGTGTGGTGTGTAACCTACAGCAGGCGTGTGTGTGTGTGTGTGTAACCTACAGCAGGCGTGTGTGTGTGTGTGTGTGTGTGTGTGTGTGTGTGTGTGTGTGTGTGTGTGTGTGTGTGTGTGTGTGTGTGTGTGTGTGTGTGTGTGTGTGTGTGTGTGTGTGTAACCTACAGCAGGCGTGTGCGTGTGCGTGTGCGTGTGTGTGTGTGTGTGTGTGTGTAACCTACAGCAGGCGTGTGTGTGTGTGTGTGTGTGTGTGTGTGTGTGTGTGTGTGTGTGTGTGTGTGTGTGTGTGTGTGTGTGTGTGTGTGTGTGTGTGTGTGTGTGTGTGTGTGTGTGTGTGTGTGTGTGTGTGTGTGTGTGTGTAACCTACAGCAGGCGTGCGTGCGTGCGTGCGTGTAACCTACAGCAGGCGTGTGCGTGTGACCTCCAGCTCCTGGAACTCCTGTCTCTTGTCTCTGATGGTTTGGACAGAGGCCAGCAGGGCTGCCTGGTCTCCTGTCTCTATGACCTCGTCTCTGGGCTTCAGCTGGTCCCAGCGAGCCCTGAACCTGTCCAGCTCCAGCCTGTAGGCCTGGACACGACTCTCAGCATTACTACGCATCACCTCGACCTAGAGGAGAGGGAGAAATGAGAGAAGGAGCATCTGTGTTTTTTGTCCAAGGGTGTTTGCAAAAGTGTGCATGTGCGTTCTCTCGTGTGTGTGTGTGTGTGTGTGTGTGTGTGTGTGTGTGTGTGTGTGTGTGTGTGTGTGTGTGTGTGTGTGTGTGTGTGTGTGTGTGTGTGTGTGTGTGTGTGTGTGTGTGTGTGTGTGTGTGTGTGTGTGTGTGTGTGTGTGTGTGTGTGTGTGTGTGTGTGTGTGTGTGTGTGTGTGTGTGTGTGTGTGTGTGTGTACCTGCTCTTTGATCATCAGCTGGTGGCTCTCCATCATCATCTCTAGTTTGTCCCACTTGGCCCTGAGGGAGGACAGGGAATCCAGACCGCCTCCTGCTACGGCCCTTAGCAGACGGTTCTTCTCCTGCGCCGCCTGGAACTGGAGCAGGATCTACACAACATCACACAAACATTACAGCAATGCTCAGACAACTTTAAAGAACTGTGGTAGAAGTGATTGAAAGAACTGTGGTAGAAGTAATTGAAAGAACTGTGGTAGAAGTGATTGAAATAACTGTGGTAGAAGTGATTGAAATAACTGTGGTAGAAGTGATTGAAAGAACTGTGGTAGAAGTCATTGAAAGAACTGTGGTAGAAGTGATTGAAAGAACTGTGGTAGAAGTGATTGAAAGAACTGTGGTAGAAGTAATTGAAAGAACTGTGGTAGAAGTAATTGAAAGAACTGTGGTAGAAGTAATTGAAAGAACCGTGGTAGAAGTGATTGAAAGCACTGTGGTAGAAGTAATTGAAAGAACCGTGGTAGAAGTGATTGAAAGCACTGTGGTAGAAGTGATTGAAAGAACTGTGGTAGAAGTGATTGAAATAACTGTGGTAGAAGTGATTGAAAGAACTGTGGTAGAAGTGATTGAATATTAACGGTCATGAACAGTTAAAAATAATGTTTTTCATGAAAATTGCTGATATCTGAAGGAAACCAGATGAAAGTATGAAAAATGACTGCTGCTTCTTCATTGATAACCTTTGATCACAGTTACTGGTCCCCTCCCCCATGTAAACCACTAGGATTCATTATTCAGGGGACAAGACATCTCCTAAACTTAGATTTTAATACACCAATTTTAACACGATATACTCTTTACCTTATTTAAATAAGTACCGCCTTGTAACCAACATCAGAGAAGCCGTGTTTGTGTTTGCAGAGAGGCGTTGTTTATATAGCTAGATAGCTACTCCACTGATGCCAAAATGTTACTGTAGGGTGTCAGCTGCCGTGAACCGCATCACGTGAGACATGCCAAACGGGAGATGTATTTTTTTTGTATGATTTCATTGGTGCAATTTCAATGTTGTTTGAGTTGCTTTGTGCATCACCAAATTAGCTTGAGATGATTTTACTGCAACACTGGTCACTGCATGCAAATTACTTGACACACAGTAGATGTTTCGAAATTCATAAATATAAGCTCCCCGCCCACTCAGCCTGTCATTTCAAACTTCCTGGCACTTAGCCAAGAGAGAAAAAAGTACTTTTCAGAATGACTGTTCAGGACCTTTAAGTATTGTTGAGTCCCTCAGAGTGAGATTCTTACGTCTGGTTTGCGGGCCTGTATCTGGCTGTGTCTGGCATTGGCCTCTCCTATCTCATCAATACTCTCTGGACGAGAGGACAACGTCTCCATGGCCCCAGTCACAAAACTGTCTATGTCTAGGGTATGGCCTGGAGGGGGGAGAGGAAACATGTTACATATGAACTAAACTGTCTATGTCTAGGATATGGCCTGGAGGGGGAGAGGAAACATGTTACATATGAACTAAACTGTCTATGTCTAGGGTATGGCCTGGAGGGGGGAGAGGAAACATGTTACATATGAACTAAACTGTCTATGTCTAGGATATGGCCTGGAGGGGGAGAGGAAACATGTTACATATGAACTAAACTGTCTATGTCTAGGGTATGGCCTGGAGGGGGGAGAGGAAACATGTTACATATGAACTAAACTGTCTATGTCTAGGATATGGCCTGGAGGGGGGAGAGGAAACATGTTACATATGAACTAAACTGTCTATGTCTAGGATATGGCCTGGAGGGGGAGAGGAAACATGTTACATATGAACTAAACTGTCTATGTCTAACATGTTACATATGAACTAAACTGTCTATGTCTAGGGTATGGCCTGGAGGGGGAGAGGAAACATGGCATATGAACTAAACTGTCTATGTCTAGGATATGGCCTGGAGGGGGAGAGGAAACATGTTACATATGAACTAAACTGTCTATGTCTAGGGTATGGCCTGGAGGGGGAGAGGAAACATGTTACATATGAACTAAACTGTCTATGTCTAGGGTATGGCCTGGAGGGGGGAGAGGAAACATGTTACATATGAACTAAACTGTCTATGTCTAGGATATGGCCTGGAGGGGGAGAGGAAACATGTTACATATGAACTAAACTGTCTATGTCTAGGGTATGGCCTGGAGGGGGAGAGGAAACATGTTACATATGAACTAAACTGTCTATGTCTAGGATATGGCCTGGAGGGGGAGAGGAAACATGTTACATATGAACTAAACATATGAACTAAACTGTCTATGTCTAGGATGGCCTGGAGGGGAGAGGAAACATGTTACATATGAACTAAACTGTCTATGTCTAGGGTATGGCCTGGAGGGGGAGAGGAAACATGTTACATATGAACTAAACTGTCTATGTCTAGGAAGGGGGAGAGGAAACATGTTACATATGAACTAAACTGTCTATGTCTAGGATATGGCCTGGAGGGGGAGAGGAAACATATGGCCTGGATGGCCTGGAGGGGGAGAGGAAACATGTTAATATGAACTAAACTGTCTATGTCTATATGGCCTGGAGGGGGACTAAACTGTCTAAAGCACCTGTTACAAAACTGTCTATGTCTAGGTATGGCCTGGAGGGGGAGAGGAAACATGTTACATATGAACTAAACTGTCTATGTCTAGGGTATGGCCTGGAGGGGGGAGAGGAAACATGTTACATATGAACTAAACTGTCTATGTCTAGGGTATGGCCTGGAGGGGGGAGAGGAAACATGTTACATATGAACTAAACTGTCTATGTCTAGGGTATGGCCTGGAGGGGGGGAGAGGAAACATGTTACATATGAACTAAACTGTCTATGTCTAGGGTATGGCCTGGAGGGGGGGAGAGGAGACATGTCACATATGAACTAAACTGTCGTAAAGCCCCTCTGCACAAAAGACACATCAACAATCATACATTGATCTCACTGGGAGATTTGCATATATACATTCAAGTGTAAATCCAGGCTTTACCTTGTATGGACTTTCTGAGGGACATCAGCAGGGTGTCAAACAGTCTCTGGATGAGGTCATCAATCACTGCCTTCACTGGCTCACAGTTCACTGTGATACAGTCAACCTTCTCCAGACTGAAAGAGACAAAAACGGCTTTTACCACGACTGCAACAGATCAATGGAAGCTATGTGGCCTGTGGGCGGCTGTGTACCTGGACAGGCGTTCTGACTCCTTCCCTCTGGCCTTCAAGGCCTTGAAGTTCCTCTCCCAGTCCTGGACAGACGATAGCTGCTTCTCCACCAACACGTCCATGTCAACCTGGCCCAGCACCACCCACTCCTACAGAGAGAACACAAAGATAGATATATGCTAGTATAGATCACACGTCTCAGAGATTCAGAGTGCAGACATGCAGCATGCAGACATACAGTGGGGGAAAAAAGTATTTAGTCAGCCACCAATTGTGTAAGTTCTCCCACTTAATAAGATGACACAGGCCTGTAATTTTCATCATAGGGAGACTTCAACTATGACAGACAAAATGAGAAAAAAAATCCCAAAAAATCACATTGTAGGATTTTTTATGAATTTATTTGCAAATTATGGTGGAAAATAAGTAGGATTTGTAAACCTTGAGACAATTGAGACATGTATTGTGTAAGTGTGTCATTCAGAGGGTGAATGGGCAAGACAAAATATTTAAATGCCTTTGAACGGGGTATGGTAGTAGGTGCCAGGTGCACCGGTTTGTGTCAAGAACTGCAACGCTGCTGGGTTTTTCACGCTCAACAGTTTCCTGTGTGTAATAAGAATGGTCCACCACCCAAAGCAAATCCAGCCAACCTAAAACAAATTTGGGAAACATTGCAATCAACATGGTCCAGCATCCCTGTGGAACACCTTGTAGAGTCCATGCCCCAACAAACTGAGGAAGTTGAGGGCAAAGGGGGGTGCAACTCAATATTAAAAAGGTGTTCCTAATGTTTTGAAAACTCACTGTACATTAGACATTACAAACACAGACATTACATACACAGACAGACATTACAAACATTATACACACATTATACACAGACAGACATTACAAACATTATACACACAGATAGACATTATACACACAAACATAAATTAAAAATGATATACAGAGATAGACATTACAGACATGATATAAACAGAGACATTATATACATTATATACACAGACAGACATTATATACACAGACAGACATTAGATACATTATATACACAGACAAACATTATATACGCAGACAGACATTATATACACAGACAGATATTACAGATATTATAGAGACAGAGAGACAGACATTATATAACCAGACCGACATTATACACTGCTCAATAAAATAAAGGGAACACTTAAACAACACAATGTAACTCCAAGTCAATCACACTTCTGTGAAATCAAACTGTCCACTTAGGAAGCAACACTGATTGACAATACATTTCACATGCTCTTGTGCAAATGGAATAGACAACAGGTGGAAATTATTGGCAATTAGCAAGACAACCCCAATAAAGGAGTTGTTCTGCAGGTGGTAACCACAGACCACTTCTCAGTTCCTATGCTCTAGTGGTAGCATGAGACGGAGTCTACAACCCACACAAGTGGCTCAGGTAGTGCAGCTCATCCAGGATGGCACATCAATGCGAGCTGTGGCAAGTTTTGCTGTGTCTGTCAGCGTAGTGTCCAGAGCATGGAGGCGCTACCAGGAGACAGGCCAGTACATCAGGAGATGTGGAGGAGGCCGTAGGAGGGCAACAACCCAGCAGAAGGACCGCTACCTCTGCCTTTGTGCAAGGAGGAGCAGGAGGAGCACTGCCAGAGCCCTGCAAAATGACCTCCAGCAGGCCACAAATGTGCATGTGTCTGCTTAAACGGTCAGAAACAGACTCCATGAGGGTGGTATGAGGGCCCGACGTCCACAGGTGGGGGTTGTGCTTACAGCCAAACACCGTGCAGGACCTTTGTCATTTGCCAGAGAACACCAAGATTGGCAAATTAGCCACTGGCGTCCTGTGCTTTTCACAGATGAAAGCAGGTTCACACTGAGCACATGTGACAGACGTGACAGAGTCTGGAGACGCCTTGGAGAAGATTCTGCTGCCTGCAACATCCTCTAGCATGACCGGTTTGGCGGTGGGTCAGTCATGGTGTGGGGTGGCGTTTCTTTGGTGGGCCGCACAGCCCTCCATGTGCTTGCCAGAGGTAGCCTGACTGCCATTAGGTACCGAGATGAGATCCTCAGACCCTTTGTGAGACCATATGCTGGTGCGGTTGGCCCTGGGTTCCTCCTAATGCAAGACAATGCTAGACCTCATGTGGCTGGAGTGTGTCAGCAGTTCCTGCAAGAGGAAGGCATTGATGCTATGGACTGGCCCGCCCATTCCCCAGACCTGAATCCAATTGAGCACATCTGGGACATCATGTCTCGCTCCATCCACCAACGCCACGTAGCACCACAAACTGTCCAGGAGTTGCCAGATGCTTTAGTCCAGGTCTGGGAGGAGATCCCTCAGGAGACTATCCGCCACCTCATCAGGAGCATGCCCAGGTGTTGTAGGGAGGTCATACAGGCACATGGAGGCCACACACACTACTGAGCCTCATTTTGACTTGTTTTAAGGACATTACATCAAAGTTGGATCAGCCCGTAGTGTGGTTTTCACTTTAATTTTGAGTGTGACTCCAAATCCAGACCTCCAAGGGTTGATAAATTTGATTTCCATTGATAATTTGTGTGATTTTGTTGTCAGCACATTCAACTATGTAAAGAAAAAAGTATTTAATATATTTCATTCATTCAGATCTAGGATGTGTTATTTTAGTGTTCCCTTTATTTTTTTGAGCAGTGTATAAACAGACAGACATTATATACAGAGACAGACATTATAGACATTAAATGTAAACAGACAGACAAAACATTAACAGACAGACATTATACACAGATAGTCATTACAAACATTATATATACAGACAGACATTACATGCACAGATAGTCATTAGACATATAAACAGACAGACATTATACACAGACAGACATTAGACATTATATACACAGATAGTCATTACAAACATTATATATACAGACAGACATTACATGCACAGATAGTCATTAGACATATAAACAGACAGACATTATACACAGACAGACATTAGACATTATATACACAGATAGTCATTACAAACATTATATATACAGACAGACATTACATGCACAGATAGTCATTAGACATATAAACAGACAGACATTATACACAGACAGACATTAGACATTATATACACAGACAGACATTACAAACATTATATACACAGACAGACATTATAGACACAGACAGACATTACATACACAGACATTACAGTTGTGGCCAAAGGTTTTGAGAATGACACAAATATTAATGTCCAAGTCTGCTGCTTCAGTGTCTCTAGATATTTTTGTCAGATGTTACTATGGAATAGTGAAGTATAATTACAAGCATTTCATAAGTGTCAAAGGCTTTTATTGACAGTTACATGAAGTTGATGCAAAGAGTCAATATTTGCAGTGTTGACCCTTCTTTTTCAAGACCTCTGCAATCCAACCCTAGCATGCTTCTGGGCCACATCCTGACTGATCGCAGCCCATTCTTGTATAATCAATGCTTGGAGTTTGTCAGAATTTGTGGGTTTTTGTTTGTCCACCCACCTCTTGAGGATTGACAACAACTTCTCAATGGGATTAAGGTCTGGGGAGTTTCCTGGCCATGGACACAAAATATCGATGTTTTGTTCCCTGAGCCACTTAGTTATCACTTTTGCCTTGTGGCAAGGTGCTCCATCATGGCATTGTTCGTCACCAAACTGTTCCTGGATGGTTGGGAAAAGTTGTTCTCGGAGGATGTGTCATTCTTTATTCATGGATGTGTTCTTAGGTAAAATTGTGAGCCCACTCCCTTGGCTGAGAAGCAACCCCACACATGAAGGATGCTTTACTGTTGGCATGACACAGGACTGATGATAGAGCTCACCTTTTCTTTTCCGGACAAGCTTTTTTCCAGATGCCCCAAACAATCGGAAAGGGGATATATCATAGAAATATATATATATATATCAGTCCTCAGCAGTCCAATCCCTGTATCTTTTGCAGAATATCAGTTTGTCCCTGATGTTTTTCCTGAAGAGAAGTGGCTTCTTTGCTGCCCTTCTTGACACCAGGACATCCTCCAAAAGTCTTCACCTCACTGTGTGTGCAGATGCACTCACACCTGCCTGCTGCCATTCCTCAGAAAGCTCTGTACTGGTGGTGCCCCGATCCCGCAGCTGAATCAACTTTAGGAGACGGTCCTGGCGCTTGCTGGATTTTCTTGGGTGCCCTGAAGCCTTCTTCACAACAATTGAACCGCTCTCCTTAAAGTTCTTGATGATCCGATAAATGGTTGATTTAGGTGCAATCTTACTGGCAGCAATATCCTTGCCTGTGAAGCCCTTTTTGTGCAAAGCAATGATGACGGCACGTGTTTCCTTGCAAGTAACCATGGATGACAGAGGAAGAACAATGATTCCAAGCACCACCCTCCTTTTGAAGCTTCCAGTCTGTTATTCAAACTCAATCAGCATAACAGAGTGATCTCCAGCCTTATCCTCATCGACACTCACACCTGTGCTAACAAGAGAATCACTGACATGATGTCAGCTGGTCCTTTTGTGGCAGGGCTGAAATGCAGTGGAATTTTTAGGGGGAGGGGGGGGTTAGGTTCATTTGCATGGCTTAGAGATCTGATCACTCTTCATAACATTCTGCAGTATATGCAAATTGCCATCATACAAACTGAGGCAACAGACTTTGAAAATTAATATTTGTGTCATTCTCAAAACCTTTGTCCACGACTGTATATAAACAGACAGACATTATATAAACATACAGATATTACAGACAGACATTACAGACATTATATAAACAAACAGACATTATATATACAGACAGACATTACAGACATTATATATACAGACAGACATTACAGACATTATATACACAGATAGACATTACAGACATTATATAGACATTACAGACATTATATACACAGATAGATATTACAGACATTATATACACAGATAGACATTACAGACATTATATGAACAAACAGACATTATATCAACACAAAGATAGACATTACAGACATATCAACAGACAGACACATTACAGACATTTATATCAACAAACAGACATTATATCAACACAAAGATAGACATTACAGACATTATATACACAGACAGACATTACAGACATATCAACAGACAGACATTATATCAACAGACAGACATGACAGACATTATATACACAGACAGATATTACAGACATTATATACACAGCCTAGTGACAGATATACACAGCCTAGTGGTTAGCGCGTTGGACTAGTAACCGGAAGGTTGCGAGTTCAAACCCCCGAGCTGACAAGGTACAAATCTGTCGTTCTGCCCCTGAACAGGCAGTTAACCCACTGTTCCCAGGCCGTCATTGAAAATAAGAATATATCCTTAACTGACTTGCCTGGTTAAATAAAGGTAAAATATATTTTTTTAAATTACAGACATTATATACACAAACAGACATTATATACACAGACAGATATTACAGACATTATATTTTTTTATTTAACCTTTATTTAACCAGGTAGGCTAGTTGAGAACAAGTTCTCATTTGCAACTGCGACCTGGCCAAGATAAAGCATAGCAGTGTGAACAGACAACACAGAGTTACACATGGAGTAAACAATTAACAAGTCAATAACACAGTAGAAAAAAAGGGGAGTCTATATACAATGTGTGCAAAAGGCATGAGGAGGTAGGCGAATAATTACAATATTGCAGATTAACACTGGAGTGATAAATGATCAGATGATCATGTACAGGTAGAGATATTGGTGTGCAAAAGAGCAGAAAAGTAAATAAATAAAAACTGTGGGGATGAGGTAGGTGAAAATGGGTGGGCAATTTACCAATAGGTTATGTACAGCTGCAGCGATCGGTTAGCTGCTCAGATAGCTGATGTTTGAAGTTGGTGAGGGAGATAAAAGTCTCCAACTTCAGCAATTTTTGCAATTCGTGCCAGTCACAGGCAGCAGAGAACTGGAACGAAAGGCGGCCGAATGAGATGTTGGCTTTAGGGATGATCAGTGAGATACACCTGCTGGAGCGCGTGCTACGGATGGGTGTTGCCATCGTGACCAGTGAACTGAGATAAGGCGGAGCTTTACCTAGCATGGCCTTGTAGATGACCTGGAGCCAGTGGGTCTGGCGACGAATATGTAGCGAGGGCCAGCTGACTAGAGCATACAAGTCGCAGTGGTGGGTAGTATAAGGTGCTTTAGTGACAAAACGGATGGCACTGTGATAAACTGCATCCAGTTTGCTGAGTAGAGTGTTGGAAGCGATTTTGTAGATGACATCGCCGAAGTCGAGGATCGGTAGGATAGTCAGTTTTACTAGGGTAAGCTTGACAGCGTGAGTGAAGGAGGCTTTGTTGCGGAATAGAAAGCCGACTCTTGATTTGATTTTCGATTGGATATGTTTGATATGGGTCTGGAAGGAGAGTTTGCAGTCTAGCCAGACACCTAGGTACTTATAGGTGTCCACATATTCAAGGTCGGAACCATCCAGTGTGGTGATGCTAGTCGGGCATGCGGGTGCAGGCAGCGATCGGTTGAAAAGCATGCATTTGGTTTTACTAGCGTTCAAGAGCAGTTGGAGGCCACGGAAGGAGTGTTGTATGGCATTGAAGCTCGTTTGGAGGTTAGATAGCACAGTGTCCAATGACGGGCCCAAAGTATATAGAATGGTGTCGTCTGCGTAGAGGTGGATCAGGGAATCGCCCGCAGCAAAACCAACATCATTGATATATACAGAGAAAAGAGTCGGCCCGAGAATTGAACCCTGTGGCACCCCCATAGAGACTGCCAGAGGACCGGACAGCATGCCCTCCGATTTGACACACTGAACTCTGTCTGCAAAGTAATTGGTGAACCAGGCAAAGCAGTCATCCGAAAAACCGAGGCTACTGAGTCTGCCGTTAAGAATCTGGTGATTGACAGAGTCGAAAGCCTTGGCAAGGTCGATGAAGAAGGCTGCACAGTACTGTCTTTTATCAATGGCGGTTATGATGTCGTTTAGTACCTTGAGTGTGGCTGAGGTGCACCCGTGACCGGCTCGGAAACCAGATTGCATAGCAGAGAAGGTACGGTGGGATTCGAGATGGTCAGTGACCTGTTTGTTGACTTGGCTTTCGAAGACCTTAGATAGGCAGGGCAGCATGGATATAGGTCTGTAACAGTTTGGGTCCAGGGTGTCTCCCCCTTTGAAGAGGGGGATGACTGCAGCAGCTTTCCAATCCTTGGAGATCTCAGACGATATGAAAGAGAGGTTGAACAGGCTGGTAATAGGGGTTGCGACAATGGCGGTGGATAGTTTCAGAAATAGAGGGTCCAGATTGTCAAGCCCAGCTGATTTATACGGGTCCAGGTTTTGCAGCTCTTTCAGAACATCTGTTATCTGGATTTATACACAGACAGATATTATATAAACAAACAGACAGACATTATATACACAGACAGATATTATATAAACAAACAGACAGATATTACAAACATTATATATACAGATAGACGTGGTTCAGGTGGAGACTAGATGGACTTTGATTTGGCTTGACTTGGGTCTTCATCACATAAAGCCATTCAGTCAGTTTGTGTGTGTGTGTGTGTGTGTCTAATCTGGACCACATGTGTGTGTGTTGATTGAGTTTCTGTGCGGGAGGTGACAGAAACTGTGAAAAACTGTGAACCATATGACTTTCATGAGTGGTAGAAAAGGCAGAAGAAAGCTTTGCTTTTGGGGACAGGGGGTTTCCCTCCTAAAACCACAGGACGCATAAAAGGACACTGAAAAGACTACCGCTGTACCATTAGAAGGGAAATTAAACCCAGTGTCAATCAAATAAATAAAACCATGCCAGAAATACAACAATTACCCCAAATGTATTCAAATCAAGGAGGTATTTTAAAAGACAGTATCCTGGTACATTAATTAATGACGGATATTCCAATACAGTCAACCACTGAGCAACATTTTTTAACTCACACACACCTTAAACTTGTCCTGAACGCCCAGCAGACGGCTGAAGAGGTCCTCTGCTTTGCTGAAGATGGTGAGGAAGCCTGATGCGTTCCTGTCAATCATGACGCTGAAGATGAGCTCCTCCCCCTGAGCGCTGACTCCTTTGAACTGGTTCGGGATAGAGATGAACCTCTTCATCTCTCTGAAGTACTTGGCCCTCACCTCCTCAAAAGGAGGACGGAACTGAAGACGACCCTGCCTAAAGATGGGGACGACAGCAGAGCAGAGCTTATACGGTTTACTATTTTACAATGCGGTATATTATATTACCCTAGGAGAGAGAGAGACCGAGAGAGACAGAGACAAAGAGAGACCGAGAGAGACAAAGAGAGAGACCGAGAGAGACAGAGAGAGACAGAGAGAGACAAAGAGAGATCGAGAGAGAGACAAAGAGAGATCGAGAGAGAGACAAAGAGAGAGAGACCGAGAGAGAGACAAAGAGAGAGAGACCGAGAGAGAGACAAAGAGAGAAAGACCGAGAGAGAGACAAAGAGAGAGAGACCGAGAGAGAGACAAAGAGAGAGAGACAAAGAGAGATCGAGAGAGAGACAAAGAGAGAGACAAAGAGAGACAGAGAGAGACAAAGAGAGACAGAGAGAGACAAAGAGAGACAGAGAGAGACAAAGAGAGAGACAGAGACAAAGAGAGAGACAAAGAGAGAGACAAAGAGAGAGACAAAGAGAGAGACAGAGACAAAGAGAGACAAAAAGATAGACAAAGAGAGAGACAAAGACAGAGACAAAGAGAGACAAAGAGAGACAGAGAGAGACAGAGAGAGACAAAGAGAGACAGAGAGAGACAAAGAGAGACAGAGAGACAAAGAGAGACAGAGAGACACAAAGAGAGACAGATAGACAAAGAGAGAGAGATAGACAAAGAGAGAGACAAAGAGAGAGACAAAGAGAGAGACAAAGAGAGAGACAGAGACAAAGAGAGACAAAAAGATAGACAAAGAGAGAGACAAAGACAGAGACAAAGAGAGAGACAAAGAGAGACAGAGAGAGACAGAGAGAGACAGAGAGAGAGACAGAGTGGCAGTAACTTGAAAGTGAGGTCTATGTGTATCTCAGGCAGGTTCTTGTTGAGAGCCTCCAGTCCAGTCTGGTACTGATGTTCCAGGGCCTTGTACAGCTGGTGGTTCCAGTGCTGCCTCCAGGCCTTCATCTCCCCTGACCTGAACCCCTACATCACCAAACACACAATCAACATCAAATGGCAGACAGGAGTAAAGACATTCTAACCAAACATACCCTCATCACTGTCTAGCCGTGTGGTCCAGTACTGCAAGGAAAGACCTAGTTAAGCTGCAGTTGGTCCAGAACAGAGCGACACGTCTTGCCCTTCATTGTAATCAGAGGGCTGATGTAAATACTATACAGGTCAGTCTCTCTTGGCTCAGAGTTGAGGGGAGACTGACTGCATCACTTGTTATTTTTATGAGAAACATTAATGTGTTGAAATCCCAAATTGTTTGCATAGTCAACTTACACACAGCTCTGACACACACACTTACCTCACCAGACATGCCACCAGGCGTCTTTACACAGTTCCCAAATCCAGAACAAATTCTAGAAAGCGTACAGTATTATATAGAGCCATTATTGCATGGAACTTCCATCCATCTCATATTGCTCAAATAAACAGCAAACCTGTTTTCAAAAAAACAGAAAAAGCAACACCTCCCGGCACAACGCCACTTCCCTATTTGACCCAGATAGTGTGTGTGTATTCCTTGATATGGAGGCTACATATGCTCTTTTAAAAATGTATGTAGTTCTGTCCTTGAGCTGTTCTTGTCTATTAATGTTCTGTATTATGTCATGGTTCATGGTTTGTGTTGGACCCCAGGAAGAGTAGCTGCTGCTTTTGGAACAGCTAATGGGGATCCTAATTAAACACCAAATACTAAACACAGACCTTTATAACTCTTACCCTAATCTCAGCTCTCTAGCCAGACTCCCTACCATTCTCCGTGGTTACCTGTGCCTCCAGTGTGGCGACCCCGGTGCGGAGCTCCTGTAAGCCGTCCTTCCAGCGCTGCTGGTGCCTCAGCAGGTCCACAGTCATCAGGGCCACCACCTTCTCAGTGAAGTCTGTGTGCCACTTCCTCAGTTTCCGGTTCTCAGTGGAGAGTCTCTCTGCGGCAGACTGGAGTTTTCCAATGTACACCTCCAGCTCTTTGGGATTATCCCAGGTGATCTGCAGCTTCCCGCCAGAGTCCCGGGGTTGGGACCGTGGATTCTGCTGCATTGGGAAAAGGGACAGGATACTTGAAATGGTATTCCTTAAAGCAATTCGGTTGGGGCGGAGGGGGAGGTGCTGGTAACAGATCTATAAGCCTATGGATGAGTCAGTACCTTGATGACCTGCTCAAAGGCCAGGGCGTAGCTGAGCATCATGGGTCTCTGAGAGGAGATCATCTGCTGGTCGATGGTGTTGTAGAAGTGGGCCACCTGCCAGAGACAATCATCTCAACACAAATAAAATACAGGACGTGGGTCCATGTGTGTGCGTAAAACAGTGTGTGTGTGTGTGTGTGTGTGTGTGTGTGTGTGTGTGTGTGTGTGTGTGTGTGTGTGTGTGTGTGTGTGTGTGTGTGTGTGTGTGTGTGTGTGTGTGTGTGTGTGTGTCCTTGCCTGTTTGAGGATGATGGCCTGCCTGTAGAACTTGTCTGCAGTGTTGGCAGCCTGCTGGATCTTGGCTGGGATGGGGAAGCCAAGGGCTGACAGCTGTCTGACCTCCCTCAGCAGAGTGACCAGACGGTCAGAGTACTGGATCTTCAGCTTCCCATCTATATGGTCCAGCTCCATCACACGGTTACTGGCCTGAAGACTGGAGGGAGAACAGTGGGTTTATTATACAGTATTAATACAGAATGGATGGACTGATGGACAGACAGACACATTGCTATATGGTTCTCAACTGACCTGATGCCACACTTGGGGTCAGAGAGGCCAGAGAGGATGTCTCTGGACCAGTCATCAAACTGTTCCTGTTCGTAGGCCCGTAGAACCTCCAGCAGGTCGTCACAGAACCGCAGGAACGAGCGGAACCCTGACAGGTCTGACAGCAGAGCCTGCGCTATCTTGATGGAGTCCTCCACCTCAGGTACAAACAGTCAGCCGATCAATCAACACACACTGTGCTCTCTCTCACACACACACACACACACACACACACACACACACACACACACACACACACACACACACACACACACACACACACACACCTTATGGAGAAGCTGGCGGACCCATACAATGTTGTTGACGACCTCAGGGAGATTCCGGCCAGCCAGGGGGCCGGACTTTTCTCCCGGGGCGCCATGGCAACGACCCTCAAAGTCTGTCCGCAGCACTGGGAGGGGTCAAAGGTCAGTTCAGGATTAGGACATGAGGGGTGACATGACAAACAACATTATGACATTGTTTCTGAAGTACTGAACTCCTACTGACCCTTGATGTATTCCAGCAGTCTGGCCAGCAGAGTCTCTCTCTCTGACTGCAGCTCCTTGCTGACGTTGGGTCGTCTGATCAGCTCCTTGTGCTTCTGAAACACCTGCAGCAGCTGTATACACAAGTTCAATTAATTAATAATGAGGTCAGCATTCAACTTCATGTAACTAGACAAGTGATGTTCTGACCTGCTGTGGGTTGTCCTGTACATCTGCTATGTAGGCCTTCAGTCTGCCTGCCACCTCCTGCTCTGCTGGGGTGATGGCTCGCTCAAACTGGGCTACTGCCGCCCTCCACAGAGGCTACAGCAGAGAGAGAGACATCAACCAGCTCAGGTAACTCCGTAAACATTAAAGCTTCTAATATGTAGTTCTGTCATTTTACATACTCCCTCTCTCTCCGTCTTTCAATTCAATTTAAGGGGCATTATTGGCATGGGAAGCATATGTTTACATTGCCAAAGCAAGTGAGGTAGATAAACAATACAAAAATGAACAGCAAAATAAATCTCAATTTCAATTCACATGTTCACATTGGCAACGCAAGACATATTATGTCTATATACAGTGTTGTAATGATGTAAATGGTTAAAGTACAAAAGGGAAAATAAAAAACAAATATAGCTTGTATTTACAATGGTGTTGGTTCTTCACTGGTTGCCCTTTTCTTATGGCAAAACAGTCAGAAATCTTGCACACTGTGGTATTTCACCCAATGGATACGGGAGATGATCAAAATTGGATTTGATCTTTGTGGGTCTGGGAAATATGTAACTAATATGGTCATACATTTGGCAGGAGGTTAGGAAGTGCAGCTCAGTTTCCACCTCACCTTGTTCGCAGTGTGCATATAGCCTGTCTTCTCTTGAGAGCCATGTCTGCCTACGGCGGCCTTTCTCAATAGCAAGGCTATGCTCACTGAGTCTGTACATAGTCAAAGCTTTCCTTAAGTTTGGGTCAGTCACAGTGGTCAGGTATTCTGCCACTGTGTACTCTCTGTTTAGGGCCAAATAGCATTCTAGTTTGCGCTGTTTTTTTGTAAATTCTTTCCAATGTGTCAAGTAATTATCTTTTTGTTTTCTCATGATTTGGTTGGGTCTAATTGTGTTGCTGTCCTGGGGCTCTGTGGCATCTGTTACTGTTTGTGAACAGAGCCCCAGAACCAGCTTACATTTACATTTAAGTAATTTAGCAGACGCTCTTATCCAGAGCGACTTACAAATTGGTGCATTCACCTTATGACATCAGTGGAACAGTCACTTTACAATAGTGCATCTAAATCTTAAAGGGGGGGGGTGAGAGGGATTACTTATCCTATCCTAGGTTGCTTAGAGGACTCTTCTCCAGGTTAATTTCTCTGTAGGCGATGGCTTTGTTATAGAAGGTTTGGGAATCGCTTCCTTTTATGTGGTTATAGAATTTAACAGCTCTTTTCTGGATTTTGATAATTAGTGGGTATCGGACTAATTCTACTCTGCATGTATTATTTGGTGGTTTACGTTGTACACAAAATATATTTTTGCAGAATTCTGCATGCAGTCTCAATTTGTGAATTGTTAGTTGGTGAGCAGACTCCAGACCTCACAACCATAAAGGGCAATGGTCCCTATGACCAATTCAAATATTTTTAGCCAGATCCTAATTGGTTTGTCGAATTTTATGTTCCATTTTATGTTCCTGACCTTCTTGCCATGACTCGCAGATCGTTCACAGCTTTGTGGAAGTTACCTGTGGCGCTGATGTTTAGGCCGAGGTATGCATAGTTTTTTTATGTGCTCTAGGGCAACGGTGTCTAGATGGAATTTGTATTTGTGGTCCTGGCAACTGGACCTTTTTTGGAATACCATTATTTTGGTCATACTGAGATTTACTGTCAGGGCCCAGGTCTGACAGAATCTGTGCAGGAGATCTAGGTGCTGCCGTAGGCCCTCCTTGGTTGGGGACAGAAGCACCAGATCGTCAGCAAACAGAAGACATTTGACTTCATAATAATAATAATATATAATAATAATATAATAATATAATAATATATGCCATTTAGCAGACGCTTTTATCCAAAGTCATGTGTGCATACATTCTACGTATGGGTGGTCCCGGGGATCGAACCCACTACCCTGGCGTTACAAGCGCCATGCTCTACCAACTGAGCTACAGAAGGACCACTTCAGATTCTAATAGGGTGAAGTCAGGTGCTGAAGTCTGTTTGTTGCCAATTTGTTGACATACCTCAGTATAGGGGTTGTAGTGTAAGGGGTTGAGGCCAGAGAAGGGTTCATATACGCGAGCCGAGGCCAAGGCCTGCTGTTTTCCTCCAGGCAGCAGACGAAGCAGCTTCTCATGGACCGTACGGATCGTCACCACCTGAGACACACATCCACACACACAGGTCAGAGTTTGTCAAGAACCGTACGGATCGTCACCTCCTCAGAAAGAGAAGTGGTGAAAGATGAGTCACGGACAGACATACATGTCAAATATACAGTACACACACACACACACACACACACGTCATTAAGTCATATGGTAAAGCTTCATCAGTAACCACAAGATAGAATATCAGAAACATTGTCACTTAAGAAAAAAAGGAAGTGGGGTGTAGTGGCTTAGTTAAAAGGATCCATGAAGAGGAGTGCATGGCTATCCTATACTTCCTGATATACAATTATGATGTTAATGACACTGAGAAGGATTGACAGCTGGTGCATCTGACCTCATCCAGTCTCTGAGCCAGGCTGTGCAGGGCCTGTGGGCGATGCTTGTCTCCCTTCCAGGGGTAAGGGGCGTATCTCTTCCACACCTGTCCACTCAGGTGCTCACAGGCCGACACCCACTGCTCACAGATGACCAGGCCGACTCTCAGGCTCTCCCTCACAGACAGGAACGGGTCCAAAAAGAGTTTCACACCACTCAGTTTCTTCTGCACGTACCTGCCCAGCGCACCACCTGACACACATAAACACACAGTCAGAAACACAAGCCATGGCAGGCCTTTTGGAATAACGCATCACCATAATAAATACAGTAGCTCTCTGACAGCTCATTTTCAGCTCCAGGCGTGGGCATCTGTGAGCAGTGTGTGTGTGTGTGGCATACCGATGACGTCCATGAGTCTGAGCATGCGTGTCTCAGGAAAAGGATCATGGTCGTTCTGCCTCCACACGTCATCCAGTGTGTCTCTGCTCACCTCCACCAGCTCCACAGCATCAGCCAGACAGACACCATCCAGACCACTGTAGTCCTGATGCACACAGAGGGATGAGTCGGTCAACATGCTTACTCACCCCTTCCTTCCTCTTTCGTCCATCATAGGATGATGGACCATGACATGATTGATTGGGATGAGTCTGGGGTATGGTGAGTGAGCAGATGGCTGATGAGGACAATCTGAGCCGGGAACATTCTTTACTGCCTTTATTGTCCCCTTGGGGGAAATTTGTGGCAGTATTATACACGTCATACACAATAACAATGGACAATACACAATAGAACTTCATGACAGTAATATACAGTATGAGAAGCCTGCTAGTCTTTGTGATTGGATCGGGACATTAGCCCATGATATTTAGGAGGCATATCACATTTGGCACAAATGATTGTCTAGTCCTGTTTTTTTTTTCACTCTTTGGCACACTGGACATGATATAATGGTAGTAGACATGCAGTCCATGCCTTCTCTATGGGCTTGAAGAGCTCAGAGAAGTGTGCGGCCCTCTCTCTCACAGTGCTCCTGTCCCCAGACTCGGAGAGATCAGCCCAGTACTGGAATTCATCCACCGGGGTCAGGATACCTGCACAGACAGAGGAACACACCAACAGGAGGTTTTAAACTTTGAACTATGATTAGACCGGGGATCGTTGTTGCTCTTATGTCTTGATATTATTTGATGTAATACCCCTGTTACATTTTGATGTACTAGTAGATATATCCTAGGCTGAGGGGTTTGCTAAACCTCATAGATCCGGATCCAGGCTATTCTGAATCATGTGATGAGCAGTGTGCACCCACCCAGGATGTCATCTTCCCCTGGACTCCTCTTGCCAGAGTCTTCTGTTCCAGCCCTGCGGACCACAGAGCCTAGCCCCTGCTCCAGCTCACTTAGCAGGCCCGCAAGCTTAGGGTCAAATGCTGAGCTCCACCGCTCATCCTTGAATAAGGGAATACATTTTTTAAAAATCTATAAAACACACCTGTAACACACACCTGCAAGGTATAAAGGTATTACCTCTTTAGTACACAGGTATATATGTTCATCACACAGGCAACCGATCCCACCTTGAGTAGCATAGGGGCGAACACCTGTCGCACAGCCTGGTAGAGGGTACTGATAGGAGACTCTAGCATGGAGGACACCAGGACATTCTGGTGCAGGTTCTCCTCTGTTATCACTGTGGGATGCAGCTTAAAGAACACTAGCACCTTCTCTCTGCTGTACCCAGCCTCAATCTTTAAACAGCCATAAGAAAATCATTAGGATATTGGTTTGCGGTTAGGTCAATTTCAATTATGTAGGAACAAAATTATAAAGTCCATAGCTAAGTTCCTGGTTAACAAGAAAACGTATGTTTTTATCTTGGTATCTTAGATGTGAACAGAGAAAGAAGTGTGTTTATCAATGTGTTTTACAATATTACTAATTGGATATGATATGTTGTATTGTCTAGTATACCTTGTTTGACAGGCACAGGTCATTCTCGTGTTTGTTGACAGCAAGCACGAATTCGTTACCATCGTCTAAGAAGTTGTTGAGTTCCTCAGACCCAACCAGGGATGCAGACGGCTTTAGGCCGAAGTAGTTCCCTGTCGTGGTGAGGACGAACTGCTTGCGGGCGTCATCCGAGCCGTGAGGCATCTCTCACTTCTTGTTTTGTGGCTCAAGTGAACAGATTGTTTTCGGATTCCCTGATGAAAAAAGCAGCTAATGTCATATACTCTGACGATGTCACACATCCCTACCTGGGCTAACCAAAAGTCTGTCAAGCCAAACCACTTGTTACTCACTAGCTAGCTGCATTGCTAAGATAGCTATTTATCTTAAAAACCGTGGTCCATAAACGTCCAATAACGTACCGTCAGCAAACTGACGGCCAGTTGTAAAGAAGAAACGCACTGGCATCACTGAGGTATATATGAACGGGCATGTTATGGCGTTTGCGATCTACCTGGAAAGCTAACGACCTGGGTAGGTAGCTAGTTAGCGTAGCTATCATGCTACCTATAGCTAGCAAGTTCATAACAGTTTCATCTAGCTAGCTTAGATACCGTACTTACGGGTTAAAGAGGTCGCTTCGACTGTAAGACCGAATGTGGACATCAAAACACTACATTATATCTGCAACGTAAAAACTAACATTACTATCCCAATTTTAGGCGAGTGGATACTTCTGCATAATCTGCAGTTGATGTCTTGTTTCTGCACCAAGAGTGAAGCTGGCGTAGTTACCATTGAAACTACGGCAGCTACGTAGTAGTTCAGCCTATCTGAACTGCAGTGCTCACTGGTTGGCTACGTAAAATGTTTTTAAAGTGCCGTAGCTGTCCGTGGTAGGCCACTGGCAGAGAGAGAAGGGCTTCCACTTTAGTGTTGTCATGTACACCGGATACATACAGCAGGTCTAAAACTGTACAGTGAAACTAGCTTTTATGAGGTCTTTCCAACAATGCAGAAGAACAGTAATGGATTCCCTCGCGGGAAAAGCAGCTAATATCAAAGTGAATCATACTGTCACACATCCTGCAAAAAAAAATATGGCAACCTTTTTAGGGTAGCTACTTTGCTAAGCTAGAGATTTTGCTTAAATAATAAAAACACACGTGAAGTACAAAAAATGAAATTATAACAGAATGCAGTTCAGTGTTGCCAACTAATTTTCAGGGTAAGTTGCTATTGGCAGGTTGATTTGTTGCTAAAAGTTGCAAAATTACGTTGGGATGTCATTGCGTGCTAACGTAAAACTGCATAATTACGTAGAATACACAATAACGTTACTCAAATTGATTGGCCATCTCGGCGAAAAATATGATTTGACATTTGTTCATGTACAGACTCCAACTCTTTTCTGTACTTCTGGCTGTAGAATTTTGATTGAGACATGTTGTTTGATGTTGTAAGTTCTGTTCAAGATCATACATACGTGACCAACTATATCCATTGGGTTTGGCTCATCGAACCCGTACTGCTGCTGCAGTCAGCCAACAACAATTTGTCTGTGCACGAGCTGAGCGCCTGCTGCTGACGTGATTCACAATGCATTTCTGCAGCCAGGCACGTGTGTTGTAACTGAGTGTGTGACAGAGAAAATAGTTTTTGTGTCATTTAGAGGGAAAATGCGTGCATTTTAGCTTTTGAGTGTTTTTTCAAAAGTTGCTAAAAGTTCCAAATGCATTTTTAAAAGTAGCTAAATTTGCTGCTCGGTGCTGTTTGAAAATTTGTTTTGTCTAGTTTTGTCTAGCAACAAAATTGCTAAATTGGCATCACTGAGTTACTGTATACAGTATATACCGTTCATTGCCATTAATACAACATGCAGGTATACTGAAGTGATTGACGAACAGTACCTTCAGAAAGTATTCACGTCCCTTGACTTTTTCTACATTTAGTTTTGTTACAAAGGGGGGTTAAAATGGATTTAATTCATCAACAAAAACATTCTACAATTTACACAAAATACTCTGTAATGTCAAAGTGGAAGGAACATTTTTCAGAAAGTTCAACAACAAAAAATAAAATCACCGTCATGGAATTAAATAAAAAACAAGCTCCATTCATCATCTCTAGTCCTTCATCACTGGCCCGGCAACAAGCCACTGCTTGCAAGTCAATGCTATAAAGAACCTATCAGATGTATGCCAGCCAGCATGATGTAACTGAGACAGGAATGCATGTAGGGTAGGAGAATGCTTTGGTTTTTCTTAGTTTCCTAGGGCACGGCTTACCCCCTTTGACAGCCTCAAATGGCAGGATTCAGACTCAGAAGGTTCACCTAGCAGGGCCCTTTCAGGACAAAGGAGAACAGCCCCTGACTGGGATATTATAGACTAGAGAAAAATCACATGGGTGGCATAATGCTGGTTATTGGAGAAGCTAAAGCAAATGGAACATATCAGGTGGCTTTTTCATAGTTTAGTTTGGGGGTTTCAAATCTCTCTCTGGACTGTATAATGTAGTAGTGTAATTTATAGTTGTGCAACATGGTTCACATCAGAATAGTTTTCAGAATTTTTGAATCAGTCTTTATGAGGGAAGAACACATCAAGGCTAAAATGTCAGTCATCGTTGTAATAGTGAGTCCTTGTAGAGATTCAGCACAGCCTAGTGTAGTGTGTGGATGGTCCTGCTCGTGAAACATTTCAGACCATTTTTATTGAATATCAAATCACTTTCATAAACAGTCAGGTCAGGACTAAGATAGTTGTTTATTCTACTTTTTATTATGTTTTAAAGAGGGAATGTGGAAGAAAGTATAGTATAGTATAGAAAGTATAGTATAGTCTGCCTTCTGCAGAGGAAGTTCTTATGACATTATGAATACGGAGAGGTCAGCAGAAGAGCTCTGTTTCTCGTTTTAAAAAATGTAGGAAATTAAGGGAATCCCTTTCAATAAAAATAGATGGCCACCCTTTCCCGGAAGCCCCTGCTTTGTTTTCTTTTGAAGTTATTCTTCTGGTTTTTATGATCTCATCCCTCAGCCACGGTGTAAGAGCTCCTCCTCACTTCCTGTAACGTGCGTGTGCGCGTGTGTATGTATGTGTGTGCATGTGTATGTGTGCGTGCGTGCGTGTGTGTGTGTGTGTGTGTGTGTGTGTGTGTGTGTGTGTGTGTGTGTGTGTGTGTGTGTGTGTGTGTGTGTGTGTGTGTGTGTGTGTGTGTGTGTGTGTGTGTGTGTGTGTGTGTGTGTGCGCGTGTGTGTGCGCGTGTATGTATGTGTGTGTGCGCGTGTGTATGTATGTGTGCCGAGGCAATAGGTGTGATGAGTTGGTAGGGAGTTTCTGCAGTCCATGTTAATACTGAGGTTTACCACACCTCTGTTCGTGTCTGAGTTTAGCCCTCATGCTGCATACTGTGTCAGCATGGTCTGATATCTCAAGCCTGTATGGAGGGGAGGAAAGCCTCATCCTAACACATTCTTTTGCAGTTAGGTATGTGGTTTAGGGGTATGAGTACTTGGGTGGGTATACTTAAAGCTGAGTCCTGGGTAGAGACACTGCAGTTGGTACCCACCTGGCTAGTGTGTTGCTGAACAGCTGAGACCTGGGTACAGACACTGCAGTTGGTACCCACCTGGCTAGTGTGTTGCTGAACAGCTGAGACCTGGGTACAGACACTGCAGTTGGTACCCACCTGGCTAGTGTGTTGCTGTATGCTGCATCTAGAATGTTTTATTGCTGGAGCAGCACTGATAAACTACATGACTCAAAATCTACCAAGTGGAAGAGTCCTTCCCCCAAGTAAATCACACTTCTTCAGGACACAGAGTGAATTACTCACTTCACTGATTATACCAGATAAGGGTGGGTACAGTGTATTAGGTAGGTCACACTCTTTTCATGCCACTTCGATTCAAAGTTATTTTCGTGGCAGGTTAGGAGAGCATTTTTGCTAACCCTAACCCTTTTTCTAACCTTAACCCTAGTCTCCTTACCTGCTGCGTTAATTCTCCTAACCTGATACGTAAGTTTTCCTAACTTTCTACGAAAGGTCACTTCGGTATCGAAGTGGCTTTAAAAGTGTATCCCTATATTAGTAGGATATAATTAGTCCGCGCCTGTGTTTCTGTTTGACATCAGGACAGGAAACCCCGGGACATTTCCTGAGGAATACATCAGTATGGAACACCATTTGTTCAAACAACATTGTCTCCCAAATCAAATCAAATTTTATTTGTCACATGCGCCGAATACAATTAGGTGTAGACCTTACAGTGAAATGCTTACTTACAAGCCCTTAACCAATAATTCAGTTTATTTTTTAAAAAAGTGTAAAGAAAGTATTTACTAAAATAACTGAATAACATTTTTTTTTTAATAAATAAATAAAGAAGCAGCCAAAAACTTACAGTAGCGAGGTTATATACAGGAGGTACCAGTACAGAGTAAATGTGAGGAGGTTATATACAGGAGGTACCAGTACAGAGTAAATGTGAGGAGGTTATATACAGGAGGTACCAGTACAGAGTAAATGTGAGGAGGTTATATACAGGAGGTACCAGTACAGAGTAAATGTGAGGAGGTTATATACAGGAGGTACCAGTACAGAGTAAATGTGAGGAGGCTATATACAGGAGGTACCATTACAGAGTAAATGTGAGGAGGTTATATACAGGAGGTACCATTACAGAGTAAATGTGAGGAGGCTATATACAGGAGGTACCAGTACAGAGTAAATGTGAGGAGGTTATATACAGGAGGTACCAGTACAGAGTAAATGTGAGGAGGTTATATACAGGAGGTACCAGTACAGGAGGTACCAAATGTGAGGAGGCTATATACAGGAGGTACCAGTACAGAGTAAATGTGAGGAGGCTATATACAGGAGGTACCATTACAGAGTAAATGTGAGGAGGCTATATACAGGAGGTACCAGTACAGAGTAAATGTGAGGAGGCTATATACAGGAGGTACCAGTACAGAGTAAATGTGAGGAGGCTATATACAGGAGGTACCAGTACAGAGTAAATGTGAGGAGGTTATATACAGGAGGTACCAGTACAGAGTAAATGTGAGGAGGCTATATACAGGAGGTACCAGTACAGAGTAAATGTGAGGAGGTTATATACAGGAGGTACCAGTACAGAGTAAATGTGAGGAGGCTTATATACAGGAGGTACCAGTACAGAGTAAATGTGAGGAGGTTATATACAGGAGGTACCAGTACAGAGTAAATGTGAGGAGGTTATATACAGGAGGTACCAGTACAGAGTAAATGTGAGGAGGCTATATACAGGAGGTACCATTACAGAGTACAGAGTAAATGTGAGGAGGTTATATACAGGAGGTACCAGTACAGAGTAAATGTGAGGAGGTTATATACAGGAGGTACCAGTACAGAGTAAATGTGAGGAGGTTATATACAGGAGGTACCATACAGAGTAAATGTGAGGAGGCTATATACAGGAGGTACCAGTACAGAGTAAATGTGAGGAGGCTATATACAGGAGGTACCAGTACAGAGTAAATGTGAGGAGGCTATATACAGGAGGTACCAGTACAGAGTAAATGTGAGGAGGCTATATACAGGAGGTACCAGTACAGAGTAAATGTGAGGAGGCTATATACAGGAGGTACCAGTACAGAGTAAATGTGAGGAGGCTATATACAGGAGGTACCAGTACAGAGTAAATGTGAGGAGGTTATATACAGGAGGTACCAGTACAGAGTAAATGTGAGGAGGTTATATACAGGAGGTACCATTACAGAGTAAATGTGAGGAGGCTATATACAGGAGGTACCAGTACAGAGTAAATGTGAGGAGGCTATATACAGGAGGTACCAGTACAGAGTAAATGTGAGGAGGCTATATACAGGAGGTACCAGTACAGAGTAAATGTGAGGAGGCTATATACAGGAGGTACCAGTACAGAGTAAATGTGAGGAGGCTATATACAGGAGGTACCAGTACAGAGTAAATGTGAGGAGGCTATATACAGGAGGTACCAGTACAGAGTAAATGTGAGGAGGCTATATACAGGAGGTACCAGTACAGAGTAAATGTGAGGAGGCTATATACAGGAGGTACCAGTACAGAGTAAATGTGAGGAGGCTATAAATGTGACAGGAGGTACCATTACAGAGTAAATGTGAGGAGGCTATATACAGGAGGTACCAGTACAGAGTAAATGTGAGGAGGCTATATACAGGAGGTACCAGTACAGAGTAAATGTGAGGAGGTTATATACAGGAGGTACCAGTACAGAGTAAATGTGAGGAGGTTATATACAGGAGGTACCAGTACAGAGTAAATGTGAGGAGGCTATATACAGGAGGTACCAGTACAGAGTAAATGTGAGGAGGCTATATACAGGAGGTACCAGTACAGAGTAAATGTGAGGAGGTTATATACAGGAGGTACCATTACAGAGTAAATGTGAGGAGGCTATATACAGGAGGTACCATTACAGAGTAAATGTGAGGAGGCTATATACAGGAGGTACCATTACAGAGTAAATGTGAGGAGGTTATATACAGGAGGTACCATTACAGAGTAAATGTGAGGAGGTTATATACAGGAGGTCCCAGTACAGAGTAAATGTGAGGAGGTTATATACAGGAGGTACCAGTACAGAGTAAATGTGAGGAGGTTATATACAGGAGGTACCATTACAGAGTAAATGTGAGGAGGTTATATACAGGAGGTACCAGTACAGAGTAAATGTGAGGAGGTTATATACAGGAGGTACCAGTACAGAGTAAATGTGAGGAGGTTATATACAGGAGGTACCAGTACAGAGTAAATGTGAGGAGGCTATATACAGGAGGTACCAGTACAGAGTAAATGTGAGGAGGTTATATACAGGAGGTACCAGTACAGAGTAAATGTGAGGAGGTTATATACAGGAGGTACCAGAGTAAATGTGAGGAGGCAGAGTAAATGTGAGGAGGTTATATACAGGAGGTACCAGTACAGAGTAAATGTGAGGAGGTTATATACAGGAGGTACCAGTACAGAGTAAATGTGAGGAGGTTATATACAGGAGGTACCAGTACAGAGTAAATGTGAGGAGGTTATATACAGGAGGTACCAGTACAGAGTAAATGTGAGGAGGTTATATACAGGAGGTACCATTACAGAGTAAATGTGAGGAGGCTATATACAGGAGGTACCAGTACAGAGTAAATGTGAGGAGGCTATATGACAGGAGGTACCAGTACAGAGTAAATGCGAGGAGGCTATATACAGGAGGTACCAGTACAGAGTAAATGTGAGGAGGCTATATACAGGAGGTACCAGTACAGAGTAAATGTGAGGAGGCTATATACAGGAGGTACCAGTACAGAGTAAATGTGAGGAGGCTATATACAGGAGGTACCAGTACAGAGTAAATGTGAGGAGGCTATATACAGGAGGTACCAGTACAGAGTAAATGTGAGGAGGCTATATACAGGAGGTACCAGTACAGAGTAAATGTGAGGAGGCTATATACAGGAGGTACCAGTACAGAGTAAATGTGAGGAGGCTATATACAGGAGGTACCAGTACAGAGTAAATGTGAGGAGGCTATATACAGGAGGTACCAGTACAGAGTAAATGTGAGGAGGCTATATACAGGAGGTACCAGTACAGAGTAAATGTGAGGAGGTTATATACAGGAGGTACCAGTACAGAGTAAATGTGAGGAGGTTATATACAGGAGGTACCGGTACAGAGTAAATGTGAGGAGGCTATATACAGGAGGTACCAGTACAGAGTAAATGTGAGGAGGTTATATACAGGAGGTACCAGTACAGAGTAAATGTGAGGAGGCTATATACAGGAGGTACCAGTACAGAGTAAATGTGAGGAGGTTATATACAGGAGGTACCAGTACAGAGTAAATGTGAGGAGGCTATATACAGGAGGTACCGGTACAGAGTAAATGCGAGGAGGCTATATACAAGTGGTACCGGTACAGAGTAAATGGGAGGAGGCTATATACAGGAGGTACCGGTACAGAGTAAATGTGAGGAGGTTATATACAGGAGGTACCAGTACAGAGTAAATGTGAGGAGGCTATATACAGGAGGTACCAGTACAGAGTAAATGTGAGGAGGTTATATACAGGAGGTACCAGTACAGAGTAAATGTGAGGAGGCTATATACAGGAGGTACCAGTACAGAGTAAATGTGAGGAGGTTATATACAGGAGGTACCAGTACAGAGTAAATGTGAGGAGGCTATATACAGGAGGTACCAGTACAGAGTAAATGTGAGGAGGTTATATACAGGAGGTACCAGTACAGAGTAAATGTGAGGAGGCTATATACAGGAGGTACCAGTACAGAGTAAATGTGAGGAGGCTATATACAATTGGTAAATGTGAGGAGGCTACAGAGTAAATGGGAGGAGGCTATATACAGGAGGTACCAGTACAGAGTAAATGTGAGGAGGTTATATACAGGAGGTACCAGTACAGAGTAAATGCGAGGTTAGGCTATATACAGGAAATGGTACATTCTAGTATGGGTGGTCCCGAGTAAATGTGAGGAGGTTATATACAGGAGGTACCAGTACAGAGTAAATGTGAGGAGGCTATATACAGGAGGTACCGGTACAGAGTAAATGTGAGGAGGTTATATACAGGAGGTACCAGTACAGAGTAAATGTGAGGAGGCTATATACAGGAGGTACCGGTACAGAGTAAATGTGAGGAGGCTATATACAGGAGGTACCGGTACAGAGTAAATGCGAGGAGGCTATATACAGGAGGTACCAGTACAGAGTAAATGTGAGGAGGTTATATACAGGAGGTACCAGTACAGAGTAAATGTGAGGAGGCTATATACAGGAGGTACCGGTACAGAGTAAATGTGTGGAGGTTATATACAGGAGGTACCAGTACAGAGTAAATGTGAGGAGGCTATATACAGGAGGTACCGGTACAGAGTAAATGTGAGGAGGCTATATACAGGAGGTACCGGTGCAGAGTAAATGTGAGGAGGCTATATACAGGAGGTACCGGTACAGCACTATTGGCCCAGCATCATCCGTATTTGGCCGGGGTAGGCCGTCATTGTAAATAAGAATTTGTTCTTAACCGACTTGCCTAGTTAAATAAAGGTGAAATAAATAAACACATTAAGAAGGAAATCAATTCCACAAATTAACTTTTAAGAAGGCCCACCTGTTAATTGAAATTCATTCCAGGTGACTACCTTGTGAAGCTATTTGAGAGAATGCCAAGAGTGTGCAAAGCTGTCAGCAAGGCAAAGGCTGGCTACTATAAAATATATTTTGATTCGTTAAACACATTTTTGGTTACTACATGATTCCATATGTGTTATTTCATAGTTTTGATGTCTTCACTATTATTCTACAATGTAGAAAATAGTAAAAAATAAAGAAAAACCCTTGAATGAGTAGGTGTTGTAAAACTTTTGAACAGTAGTGTATATAGGGAAGTGAGAGTCTTAACTTAACCCCACCCCCTCACCACTCACACAATACAAACACACCCTGTTGTAAGAAGGGACCAAATTCTGATAAGCTGCTGTTTGCTACAATGACAACATTAGTAAACTAGAAAAGAAAAAAGGACTTTCCCTGGCTAAAGCCACACCCCCAGAATGCTGAAGGAAGAGGGGCTGGTTGTCTGTGCTGACAACACATCACACGCCAACTTCTCCGACTTCACACTCGATTACGGCTGTTAAGAAAGGCAAAGCATGACTGTGGTAAGAATGTCTTTATTTCCCCCTCATAGGCTTTATAACTGTTACAAATATGTACAGCTCTTCCGGACTGGCTTGTAGTGGATGTGCTATTGTTGTCGTAGATTTACTTAGGTAATACGGTGCAGGTTAAGGTGAAGCAGTTTAATTAAATAATGTAATATTATGGTATTCAGTTTTACCTACTATATCATATATCTTGAATGAATGGAGGTTGTTGGTGTTTCAGGTTATCAACCAAAACAATCGCTGTAGAGATGTGACTCCTACTCTTAGGGTTGACTGTAGTATCTGGAGACATGTAGCCAACAGATTATGGAGCCATAAAAACTGACAGGACATTGGCTGCATTTACACAGGCAGCTCAATTCTGATATATTCTGATTGGTCAAAAGATGAATTATTGGCAAAAGATCTGATATGATTGGTCAAAAGACAAAATTATTGGCAAAATTGTGCTGCCTGTGTAAAACCTCCGTCGTGTCATATTACATATTTTAAATAAACGTTTATCATAATCTCTGTCGAAGTGGTTTAATATGTAAATTGTGTTGCATGGACAGTGCATTATATATTTTAGAAATTCACTTATTTGCAAACATTGTCAATCACATGGATTAAGTTAAACATTTTCACACGGTGGATTTCACCTACTTATGGTCAGATTAACTCTGAAGTTTTGATATTTTGTGTTTTGATAAAACTACAACATTTCATAATGGATTTCAGTTTTTATTGACTTCTATCCAAGTAACACAGTAAACATGAACATAAACTTCTCACTCAGCATATCAACCTATTTCCACTCACTCTCGCTGCAACATAACAAAAGCATCTGTGTCAGGATTAGGATCAGTGTGAAACTACTGTTTGCCACATGCTCATGAAGGCACACGAATGCACACGAATGCACACGTGCATGCTTATGTTGTGTTTATGTGTGATTGTTTTCATGTGTGTGCATTATAGCAATATATTTAATATACTGCAACAATGTACACTTCTTCTGTACTGTTAATACTGTAACCTGTGTTCATGAAACTCATCCTTCAAGCTGATACCATAACAACAGAGATGTATATTTCTGGGGATTCCCCCTGGCTTATTAATTAGAAACGTATCTGACAACCAAGCCAGTTCCCTTCGTCTGCCCCCACACAATCCTCTGGCCTGTCACATTCTACTGAATCGCTTTTACATCTTTACACTCAGGATTTATCGCATAACAAAGTCCTTGCAAGACGACGTGTAAAAGACACACGATTGAAGAACAGAATTGTTGTTTGATTCTCTTCAGATTAACGTTAAATCAACTCTGAACTCCTATCCTTAACTACCAATCCCTGAGATGAACCAATAACCATGACCACACATATCTCACGAGGCACTAGTACAGCACCGCACGATTGTCTAGATAGTGAACTCATCACCTGGACCCAGTTTTTAAAAAGTTATATATCTGGACTTCGCCTATCGGTTAGGATTAAATGCATAGAAATAGAATGAATAGACAAGTCATTGACTTGAATGGGGACCGTTCTATTCATTATATTTCTATGCATGTAATCCTATCCTATAGCTGAAATACGAATAGATAACTTTTGAAAAACTGGGCCCTGTGTTTAGGCCTACCACACACAGTAGCAAAGAATTTCCTGAAGTAACTCCCTTGTATAGGGATTTCCCTTAGGGTTTTCTTGACTGACTATTAGGGAACAGAGTAACCATGGAGACATAATTTCTCTCAATGCTCATTAATTTCCTTAACCTGGTTATTATAATAAATATAGAATGAATATATTAATTACTTTTTGTATCTCACCATATTAGCTGAGGATTAATAAGCAAACTCCCGTGTCATTTCTGAGTGTATATGATATGAATCTGATCATATGAAACCTGATCATTGGTTGCGAGTGCTGCTGTTTGAACTAATGTGTGTGTGTGTTTTCTGCAGGACTACGGGATGTGTGCGCGTCGGCTGCTTCGGTAAGTAGTACTCACTGTGTGACCATGATTATGGCGGGACTGTGGCTTGACTATTTGCAGCTGTTGGCATACTTCGTTTACATGCAACTCTATTGGTTCATTTTGATACAATGATATGTGTTTTAATAAGAATAATATTTAATTTGTAGAGTGTTATTTCACACTATCTAGAGTCAGATCTCTTCACAGCGTGTTTACATGAGTGTGTGGTGACAGTATCCGATAGAGAGAATGTCGCTGTGGGTCTCCAGTGGAATTTCAGTTTTCTCTGTGTTCCCTTGGTATACAGTACATTCCTGAAAGCTGGAGGAAAGTGTGCCTGCAATTAAAGGATAATATTAATAACATTTAGGAGTGTGTTTCTGGAAACAGGTTGTTAGGAAATAAGAATGCTTCCCGTAACCATGCCAGTGACCTCACCTAACAGTACTCAGCTGATTGTAATGTTGTTATGGTTTACAGAAGGTGTGTCATCTTATTCCTGGTATCGGTTCAGTTCATTCAAAGTAAAGGTACGAATTGAAACAACTGACAAGAATGTGACACTTTATCTGATCAGATCTTTACTGATGGAGATACTTTGTGTGTGTGTGTGTGTGTGTGTGTGTGTGTGTGTGTGTGTGTGTGTGTGTGTGTGTGTGTGTGTGTGTGTGTGTGTGTGTGTGTGTGTGTGTGTGTGTGTGTGTGTGTGTGTGTGTGTGTGTGTGTGAGTGTTTGCGTGCGTGTGTGTGTGTACCTGCATGTGTGTGTGTCTGTGTACGATTTCCCTGTAAGATTGGATTTGCAATAACATCTGAACCATAATGGTGTCTATTCAGTAGAAGGGAATGTCCCAGACACTTTCAGATGAGAGAAAAGGGCAAATGTGTCAGATAGATAAGGGAGGGGGGAAAGTGGAACTGCCTAATGTCTACCCTCCCTGACCTCTAACCTCGTTCACCCTCTCTATCAGATGTCACCATGGTGATAGGAGAGGTGGGTGGGGCTGTGACCCTCCCCTGTACCTCTGACATCCAGAGACTCCCAAACCACCTGTATGTACAGAGACCTGACCCAAACAAGTTCATTAATGGCTACCATAAGACGAGGGACTTACCATCCCCTCACCCGGAGTATGCAAACCGTACTCAAGTAGACCACACACAGGGAACAATGAGGCTGTGGAGTATACGGCTGTCAGATGAGGGGCTGTACGAATGCCACATCGGATACCCAACCAAGAACAACCAGAAGAACATACAACTCAGTGTGACAGGTAACATTACCTCAGTTCAAACTCTCTTACCATGTTTGTGTTTAAATCATTTTTCTGTTTTATTCTCCCACTTGTGGAACATAGCTTTCTGGATGAGGGGGAAAAGCTGATTCTGTTAGATGTGTGCTTGTAATAGCTCAAACCATAGATACATTCACTAAAAAGAGAAGACAAAACGAAAGCTATAATTGGCTATCACTCAGAACGGCTTGTGTTGTTTTGCCCTTGTTTTGTGTTTTCAGTTAAGAGGAAGTAAAACCAAGAAAAGATCAAATCCTTTCCTTCTCTCGCTCCGCTCTCCTCCCTTTCCATCTCTCCCCCTCTACAGCCAACTACAGCACCCCCAATGTAACAGTGGCCTGTGACAACGGCAGCTGCTTGGTGACATGTTCCTCTGACAACGGTTACCCTCGTAGGGATGTTGAGTGGAGCCTGAACCCTCCTCTGAACCAGAGCCACTGGGGAGTAGTGAACAGCAGTGTGGGGACAGACCCGGTCTCTATGCTGTTCTCTGTCTTCAGTTCCATATCCATCAACTGCTCCTCTGGACCCCTGCTGAACCTCAGCTGTGCTGTAGGGGGCGCCCTCTCACAGGAACACATTGTCTGTGAGGACTGAGATACTGTGTCTCTATCACTGTCATTAAATGTATAACATTGCACATTTCTGTCAAATAAATGAATTTGAAACCTTACATATATTATATTTATCTACTATAGGCAGGCATCCTGATATCTCTGTTGTCTCTGTGATCTCTGCTGTCTCTGTGATCGCTGCTGTTCTGCTGTGTTTCCTGGTTCTGGTATCGAGCAGCAAGAAAAAGAAGGCTCAGACAGCCAGAGGTAATCAAGGGAAGGATGACATTACTTGTGATAGAGGAGACAGACTGTATTGTTCCTTGGAAATGGGACCGGCAGGATGAATATAGATGTCAATGCATTCATAAAACATATAGATGGGTTGGCGGACAACGTTATGCGCATCCATGTGGCATGGAAGGTGTCTATTGCTATAATTCTGAAAGGTCCGAAAGCTAGCAACAATGACAAGAAGCTGTCATGTGGGGACTCGTAGGTGGCTCGTTTCAGCTCGTTGTATGTTATTGTTGATACCACGTCTTGTTTTGAGATAGCTAACCAACAACTGTAACTATGTATTGAGAGACAAGTGATCAATGTGACAATGTATTTCTTTTTCAAGAAATATTTAGAGACGAAATATAGTTTACATGTTGTCAACAGTCTATGCCAACCCTGTCTGTTTTGGTGCATAGTTGCAAAACAACCAACCCGTCTATATCTTTCTGTTTTCCAGGAGGAAAGGGAGCAGCAAGTTCAGAGGAGTGAGTATCTGTTTCACTGTTTCACTCAAACTCACAGGATAAATAAATCCCACTGGGAAAAACTGGTTCAGTTAACGTTGTTTCCACGTCGTGTCAACCCCCCCAAAAATCCATGTGATGATGTTGAGTCAACGTGGAAAACTAATTGGATTTGCATAAAGTCATCAACGTAAGGGCATTTTGTATTTCTTTCATCCAACTTTGAACCTGAATCCAATGTCATGGTGAATTTTCTTCTGAATTCACTTTGAATTCACCTTAGTTGACTACACGACCAAATGTAAATCAGAACTAGACGTTGAACTGAAGTCTGTGCCCAGTGGGATAAGATCAAAAGCTTGACATTGGTTTAGATAACCTGTGCAACTGACCTGGCCAAGTAGTACAAATGGTTTAGTTTTGTTTCTTTCTCTCCTCTCTTTCTTCTTCTCCTCTCTTTCTTCTTCTCCTCTCTTCTCCTCTCTTTCTTCTTCTCCTCTCTTTCTTCTTCTCCTCTCTTTCTTCTTCTCCTCTCTTTCTTCTTCTCTCCTCTTTCTTCTTTCTCTCCTCTCTTTCTTCTTCTCCTCTCTTTCTTCTTCTCCTCTCTTTCTTCTTCTCCTCTCTTTCTTCTTCTCCTCTCTTTCTTCTTCTCCTCTCTTTCTTCTTCTCCTCTTCTTTCTTCTCCTCTCTTTCTTCTTCTTCTCTTCTTCTCCTTTTTCTTTTTCTCTCTCTTTCTTCTCTCCTTCTTCTTCTCTCTCTCTTTCTTCTTCTCCTCTCTTTCTTCTTCTCCTCTCTTTCTTTCTTCTCTCTTTCTCTTTTCTCTCTCCTTCTTCTCCTCTCTTTCTTTCTCCTCTCTTTCTCTTCTCCTCTCTTTCTTCTCCTCTCTTTCTTTCCTCTCCTCTCTTTCTTTTCTTCTTCTCTCTCTTTTCTTCTTCCTCTCTTCTTCTCTCTTTCTTCTCTCCTCTCTTTCTTCTTCTCTCTTTTTCTCTCTCTCTTTTCTTCCTTCTCCTCTCTTCTTCTCCTCTCTTTTCTTCTTCTCCTCTCTTCTCTTCTCCTCTCTTTCTTCTCCCTCTCTCTTCTCTCTCCTCTCTTTCTTTCTCTCCTCTCTTTCTTCTTCTCCTCTCTCTCTCTTCTTCTCCTCTCTTTCTTCTCCTCTCTTTCTTTTTCTCCTCTCTTTCTTTCTTCTCCTTCTTCTCTCTCTTCTTCTCCCTCTCCTTCTTCTTCTCCTCTCTTTCTTCTTCTCTTTCTCTCTCCTTCTTCTTCTCCTCTCTTTCTTCTCTCCCTCTCCTTCTCTTTCTTTTTCTCTCTCCTCTCTTTTCTCTTTCTTTCTCTCCTCTCTCTTCTCTCCTCTCTTTTTCTCTCTCTCCTTCTTCTTCTCTCTTCTCTCTTCTTCTTCTCCTCTCTTTCTTCTCTCTCTCTCTCTCCTCCTTTCTTCTTTTCTTCTTCCTTCTCTTCTTTTTCTCCTCTCTTCTTCTTCTCTTTTTCTTCTCTCTCTTCTCTTCTCTTTTTCCTCTCTTCTTCTTCTCCTCTCCTCTCCTTTCTCTCTTTCTTTTCTCTCTCTCTTTCTTCTTCTCTTCTTTTTCTCCTCTCTTTCTTCCTTCCTCTCCTTCTTCTTCTCCTCTCTTTCTTTCTTCTTCTTTCTCTCTCTCTCCTTCTCTTCTCCTCTTTCTTTCTTCTCCTCTCTTTCTTTCTCTCCTCTCTTCTTCTTCTCCTTTCTTCTCTCTTTCTTCTCTCTCTTTCTTCTTTCTCTCCTTCTTTCTTCTCCTCTCTTTCTTTCTCTCCTCTCTTTCTTTTCTCCTCTCCTTCTTCTTCTCCTTTTCTTCTCTCCTCTCTTTCTTTCTCTCCTCTCTTTCTTTCTCTCCTCTCTTTCTCCTCTCTTCTTCTTCTCTTCTTCTTTCTTCTCTCTCTTTTTCTTCTTCTTCTCCTTTCTCTTTTTCTTTCTCTCCTCTCCTTCTTCTTCTCCTTTCTTTCTCTCTCTTTCTTCTTCTCCTTTCTTTCTCTCTCTTTCTCCCTCTCTCCTTCTTCTCCTCTCTTCTTTTCTCCTCTCTTTCTTTCTTCCTCTCTTTCTTCTCTCTTCTCCTTCTCTCTTTCTTCTTCTCTTCTCCTTCTTCTTCTCCTCTCTTCTCCTCTCTTTCTTTCTTCTCCTCTCTTTCTTTCTCTCCTCTCTTCCTTCTTCTTCTTCTTCTCTCTCTTTCTTCTTCTCTCTCTTTCTTTCTCTCTTTTTCTTTTTCTCCTCTCTTTCTTTCTCTCCTCTCTTTCTTCTTCTCCTCTCTTTCTTCTTCTCCTCTCTTTCTTCTTATCCTCTCTTTCTTTTTCTCCTCTCTTTATTTTTCTCCTCTCTTTCTTTCTCTCCTCTCTTTCTTCCTCTCCTCTCTTTCTTTTTCTCCTCTCTTTCTTCTTCTCTGCTTCCCAGAAATGTACAGCTGACCTGAAGGAACCCAGAAACTTGAACATTTGGAAGGCAGAATGTGAAAGGTTCTATCATTTGATAATTATAAATCTGAACTCCTTGGATACTGCCTTCTAATGGGACATGATAAAGGGGTTGCTGAGGTGACCTAACCATTGCCTGGACTTGTTGCTGTTGGAAACTATGTTAGCTTTCCTCTACACGCTGCAGTTCAGAGGTGTTTTCACGGTGTTGAGGAGACTGACAATTGTATAAATATTTAATTAGTATGTTCAAATGACTGAGTTCCACAGAAGAACCAATGAAAACTAGAAGTGCAATGACTGTCCTCAATGTGTGCACTAAACCAGGGTATGTAGTATCCAAGGAAACATATCTAGTATTTGTACTGTGTTTGTATTAGGACTAGAGACATGCACTGCACTTTAGAGAAGTGTACACTTATCCAGTGAGCACTTATCAGGGATGGACTGTATTCAACTGATGAATACTGGAAGTGGATACTGGAAGTGAATACTGGAAGTGAATACTGGAAGTGGATACTGGAAGTGGATACTGGAAGTGAATACTGGAAGTGAATACTGGAAGTGGATACTGGAAGTGAATACTGGAAGTGGATACTGGAAGTGAATACTGGAAGTGAATGTGTCTGTCCGTAATAGATCTTACCTCAGATCCTATACCAGCATCTCCCAATAGGTCCGAGTCCACCCCACATACAGTTGAAGTCAGAAGTTTACATACACTTAGGTTGGAGTCATTAAAACTAATTTTTCAACTACTCTACAAATTTCTTGTTAATTAACAAACTATAGTTTTGGCAAGTTGGTTAGGACATTTACTTTGTGCATGACACAAGTCATTTTTCCAACAATTGTTTACAGACAGATTATTTCACTGCATCATAATTCCAGTGGGTCAGAAGTTTACATACACTAAGTTTACTGTGCCTTTAAACAGCTTGGAAAATTCCAGAAAATGATGTCATGGCTTTAGAAGCTTCTGATAGGCTAATTGACATCATTTGAGTCAATTGGAAGTGTACCTGTGGATGTACTTCAAGGCCTACCTTCAAACTCAGCACCTTTTTGCTTGACATCATGGGGAAATCAAAAGATGTCAACCAAGACCTCAGAAAAATAGACCTCCACAAGTCTGGTTCATCCTTGGGAGCAATTTCCAAATGCCTGAAGGTACCACGTTCATCTGTACAAACAATAATACGCAAGTATAAACACCATAGGACCTTGCTGCCATTATACCGCTCAGGAAGGAGACGCGTTCTATCTCCTAGAGACGAACGCACTATGGTGCGAAAAGTGAAAATCAATCCCAGAACAACAGCAAAGGACCTTGTGAAGATGCTGGAGGAAACAGGTACAAAAGTATCTATATCCACAGTAAAACGAGTCCTATATCGAAACAACCTGAAAGGCCGCTCAGCAAGGAAGAGGCTACTGCTCCAAAATCACCCTAAAAAAGACAGACTACGGTTTGCAACTGCACATGGGGACAAGATTGTACTTTTTGGAGAAATATCCTCTGGTCTGATGAAACTGTTTGGCCATAATGACCATCGTTATGTTTGGAGGAAAAAGGGGGAGGCTTGCAAGCTGAAGAACACCATCCCAACCGTGAAGCACGGGGATGGCAGCATCATGTCTAGGGGGTGCTTTGTTGCAGGAGGGACTGGTGCACTTCACAAAATAGATGGCAGCATGAGGAAGAAACATTATGTGGATATATTGAAGCAACATCTCAAGACATCAGTCAGGAAGTTAAAACATGGTCGCAAATTGGTCTTCCAAATGGACAATGACCCCAAGCATACTCCCAAAGTTGTGGCAAAATGGCTTAAGGACAATAAAGTCAAGGTATTGGAGTGGCCATCACAAAGCCCTGACCTCACACCTGTAGAACATTTGTGGGCAGAACTGAAAAAGCGTGTACAAGCAAGGAGGCCTACAAACCTGACTCAGTTACACCAGCTCTGTCAGGAGGAATGGGACAAAATTCACCCAACAAACCCGAAACGTTTACCCAAGTTAAACAATTTAAAGGCAATGCTACCAAATCCTAATTGAGTGTATGTAATCTTCTGACCCATTGGGAATGAGATGAAAGAAATAAAAGCAGAAATAAGTAATTCTCTCTACTATTAGTTTGACATTTCCCATTCTTAAAATAAAGTGTTGATCCTAACTGACCTAAAACAGAGAATTTTTACTTGGATTAAATGTCAGGAATTGTGAAACTGAGTTTAAATGTATTTGGCTAAGGTGTATGTAAACTTCCGACTTCAACTGTATTGCTGCCAGTCTAAACTGGTTTTAAAGCTGAGATCCGGTGAAACGGCGCCATCGGCTGCCGCATTATTTCGTGTTTTTTTTAAACGGGGCAGATGAGCTGCTCTTCTGTCGCATGTGAAATGATGTCAGAGGGGAAAAACGGCTTCTTTGTTTGCAGTAACCTCTTTGTTGTTGTAATATCGCAAACGGACGAGGCAGTTTTACCTCTACGAATTCCAGATTAAAGGACGTACAGGTGTTGGTTTTTCAGTGTTTGTGAGCAGAAGACGAATGCTGAACGTGTGTAACAATGTCTCTTGATTGTTTTTGGAATTATTTTCAACATTTGTTGTATGTAGGCTAAATATTTATATTAAATATGTTGTTCTCATGTAAGGTCATATTGAGGGCATATAATATTGTTATTCTTTTATATAAGTTAGGAATAAGTTATTAATGTTAAATTATGTCTTTCAACTTTTGAATAGCTATTAAAAATGGTCTACTTTGCTATAAATAAGTGGTGGAGCTGTTGACAACACACAGCCCTTTTGTAGGATCAATTCTGTTAGGAACTCAGTCGGGGGCTTAATTTACTGTTTAAAGTTAGAATAGTAGACTACACAAGGATATATTTCAAAATTGGGTTTTGAATCTGCAGCTTTTCCCAATACATTTAACTTAGGACCCCCAAAAGGCTGCATGTGTGGGTATGGATGTGGGTATGTAGACCCACGAGCCAGTGTGGCCCCGAATGATGAGTTCAGTTTTTGTGTGGCCCTCACCCACATCAAAGATACCCATCCATGTTATTGTATGGTGTAATTATTACACCAAATTGCAGTATCAGTGTTCACCAGCAGATGTCAGCCTCACCACAGATTTATACTCACCCACTCTACAGACTGAAGAGCCTTATAGTAGTACTTGAGACCTGTCTTATACATGCTGAAAAAGGTAGTCTGTAGATCCAATGTTGTTCAATGCCATTTCTTCCACCTTGGTGTCTACTGCAAACAGCTCATCTGTCTGCCTCTGACTGGAATGAAGAGATAAAGGGAAGATGTGAGAGGAAAGGAAAAGAGAAATTATACTCTCCATTCAGCAGACAGTTTCAGTGTTTATTGGGACAAGAGAATGGTGTGGTCTTGCACCACTTACCTTTTAATCAAACCTACAGACCAGAGCTAACTCTCACAGTAGGGAGAAACCACACATCTCTTTACCTTTCTCTCTCTCCCTCCCTCTCAACCCCTCCTCTCCCACCCTAGTATCTCTCGATCACTGTCTATCTCTCTCTCCCTCCCTCCCTCCCCCCCCTCTCCTCTCCCACCCTAGTATCTCTCGATCCCTGTCTCTCTCTCTCTCCCTCCCTCCCACCTCCTCCTCTCCTACCCTAGTATCTCTTGATCCCTGTCTATCTCTACCCTCCTCCTCCATCTCTCACATGAATCATTGTGCCAGTCGGTCCCTCCCCTGTGTTTACATTAAACAGTAGAATCACTCCAGCCTGCTTAGACTTCAGGAATGTAACAGACTCTCTCTCTCTCTCTCTCTCTCTCTCTCTCTCTCTCTCTACCTCTCTCTCTCTCTCTCTCTCTCTCTCTCTCTCTCTCTCTCTCTCTCTCTCTCTACCTCTCTCTCTCTACCTCTCTCTCTCTACCTCTCTCTCTCTCTCTACCTCTCTCTACCTCTCTCTTTACCTCATCTCCCTCCCTCCCTGGTCTAGCCCAAAGAAAAGAAATAGAAACAGAGTGCCTCCACTCATCCTCCTGGTAGACACACACCAGATTATTCTAGAAACACTAGTAAATTAACCAGTTTGGCCTGATTCTGCAGACACACACACACGCAGGAATAGTCAGAGGAGTCAGAAGGAAGCCGATATAATGATGGTGGAGGCCTTGAATAATCGCTCCATTTTACACACGTCTACAGACCACTGAGCTGGCACAACTTACTGTCTGTGTTCCTTTACAGAGAGGCAACCTCTGCTCCAGTCTACTGTGGCCAACACCAAACAACAGCCTAATGAGATTATTCCACTTCAGAATGTCAACTAAATGAGTTTAGGGCTGAGAGAGCCAAAGCACTGTGCTGTAGGACAAGAGATCGATTCAGGAGAGCAGAGCTGAAATCTGATCAGCACCAGGGAAGGTTCTCTATTCCTCTAAAAATAGATCCATGCATTTCACAATCACAACAACACCCAGCATATGATACGTGTGTGTGGGTGTGTGGCATGTCTGTTACTAAGGAGAGAGTGGAAGACAGAGAGGAGGAAAGACAGGCTAATGGAGAGAGAGAGAGAAGAGAGAGAGAGAGAGAGAGAGAGAGAGAGAGAGCTGGGTAAACTGAACTGACAATGTTTGAACTGATTCATTGTTTCAGCCATTTTAGGAAGGTATGTTACGGTTCCTATAGGACAACTCTGACCCTTGGAGCAAGAGATGACCTGGAAGTATTTATCACCACTTTGGCTTCTAACCTTTGACCTTTCCACTGAGAAGTGGGAGGAGGGCATACACACAGCTGAGCAGAGTGGGTGGAGGGTGATGAATACTCAGATGGGAATACCACTGAGAGGCTTCAATTCCGATCAGAGATTCTCAGACAAACCCTTTGGGACCGAGCTACAGTCACGAGTGTAGATTCTATGTCTGCTGTGTGTGATGCTGGAAACCTGAGGAGTTGTTAATAAGAGTCCATGTTTATTAATAACACTGCTTAAGACATTTACTGTCATAACAAGTATACATGTACGGTACACACACACACACACACACACACACACACACACACACACACACACACACACACTGATGCGTTATGCGTGGCCATGAAAAGACACACGTTAAAGGTTAGATATCACTTTGACACAATGACAGCAGGCAGTCTAATCATTCTGAGCTGCCAGTCATATATCAATACATAAATACATCAAACAGAGCTCCCATAGGACCATGGACACCATCACACCAAGGACTCATCTAGCTACCACTGGGACTTTAGGACCATGGACACCATCACACCATGGACTCATCTAGTTACCACTGGGACTTTAGGACCATGGACACCATCACACTATGGACTCATCTAGCTACCACTGGGACTTTAGGACCATGGACACCATCACACCATGGACTCATCTAGCTACCACTGTGACTTTAGGACCATGGACACCAGCACACCATGGACTCATCTAGCTACCACTGGGACTTTAGGACCATGGACACCATCACACCATGGACTCATCTAGCTACCACTGGGACTTTAGGACCATGGACACCAGCACACCATGGACTCATCTAGCTACCACTGGGACTTTAGGACCATGGACACCAGCACACCATGGACTCATCTAGTTACCACTGGGACTTTAAGACCATGGACACCAGCACACCATGGACTCATCTAGTTACCACTGGGACTTTAGGACCATGGACACCATCACTACCATGGGACTTTAGGACATGGACACCATCAGTTCTACCACTGGGACTTTAGGACCATGGACACCATCACACCATGGACTCATCTAGTTACCACTGGGACTTTAGGACCATGGACACCAGCACACCATGGACTCATCTAGCTACCACTGGGACTTTAGGACCATGGACACCAGCACACCATGGACTCATCTAGTTACCACTGGGACTTTAAGACCATGGACACCAGCACACCATGGACTCATCTAGTTACCACTGGGACTTTAGGACCATGGACACCATCACACCATGGACTCATCTAGTTACCACTGGGACTTTAGGACCATGGACACCATCACACCATGGACTCATCTAGTTACCACTGGGACTTTAGGACCATGGACACCAGCACACCATGGACTCATCTAGGGGACCATGGACACCAGCACACCATGGACTCATCTAGTTACCACTGGGACTTTAGGACCATGGACACCATCACACCATGGACTCATCTAGCTACCACTGGGACTTTAGGACCATGGACACCATCACACCATGGACTCATCTAGCTACCACTGGGACTTTAGGACCATGGACACCAGCACACCATGGACTCATCTAGTTACCACTGGGACTTTAGGACCATGGACACCATCACCACCATGGACCATGGACTCATCTAGTTACCACTGGGACTTTAGGACCATGGACACCATCACACCATGGACTCATCTAGCTACCACTGGGACTTTAGGACCATGGACACCATCACACCATGGACTCATCTAGCTACCACTGGGACTTTAGGACCATGGACACCATCACACCATGGACTCATCTAGCTACCACTGGGACTTTAGGACCATGGACACCAGCACACCATGGACTCATCTAGCTACCACTGGGACTTTAGGACCATGGACACCAGCACACCATGGACTCATCTAGTTACCACTGGGACTTTAAGACCATGGACACCAGCACACCATGGACTCATCTAGTTACCACTGGGACTTTAGGACCATGGACACCATCACACCATGGACTCATCTAGTTACCACTGGGACTTTAGGACCATGGACACCATCACACCATGGACTCATCTAGTTACCACTGGGACTTTAGGACCATGGACACCAGCACACCATGGACTCATCTAGCTACCACTGGGACTTTAGGACCATGGACACCATCACACCATGGACTCATCTAGTTACCACTGGGACTTTAGGACCATGGACACCATCACACCATGGACTCATCTAGCTACCACTGGGACTTTAGGACCATGGACACCATCACACCATGGACTCATCTAGCTACCACTGTGACTTTAGGACCATGGACACCAGCACACCATGGACTCATCTAGCTACCACTGGGACTTTAGGACCATGGACACCATCACACCATGGACTCATCTAGCTACCACTGGGACTTTAGGACCATGGACACCAGCACACCATGGACTCATCTAGCTACCACTGGGACTTTAGGACCATGGACACCAGCACACCATGGACTCATCTAGTTACCACTGGGACTTTAAGACCATGGACACCAGCACACCATGGACTCATCTAGTTACCACTGGGACTTTAGGACCATGGACACCATCACACCATGGACTCATCTAGTTACCACTGGGACTTTAGGACCATGGACACCATCACACCATGGACTCATCTAGTTACCACTGGGACTTTAGGACCATGGACACCAGCACACCATGGACTCATCTAGCTACCACTGGGACTTTAGGACCATGGACACCAGCACACCATGGACTCATCTAGTTACCACTGGGACTTTAAGACCATGGACACCAGCACACCATGGACTCATCTAGTTACCACTGGGACTTTAGGACCATGGACACCATCACACCATGGACTCATCTAGTTACCACTGGGACTTTAGGACCATGGACACCATCACACCATGGACTCATCTAGTTACCACTGGGACTTTAGGACCATGGACACCAGCACACCATGGACTCATCTAGCTACCACTGGGACTTTAGGACCATGGACACCAGCACACCATGGACTCATCTAGTTACCACTGGGACTTTAGGACCATGGACACCATCACACCATGGACTCATCTAGTTACCACTGGGACTTTAGGACCATGGACACCATCACACCATGGACTCATCTAGCTACCACTGGGACTTTAGGACCATGGACACCAGCACACCATGGACTCATCTAGTTACCACTGGGACTTTAGGACCATGGACACCAGCACACCATGGACTCATCTAGTTACCACTGGGACTTTAGGACCATGGACACCATCACACCATGGACTCATCTAGTTACCACTGGGACTTTAGGACCATGGACACCAGCACACCATGGACTCATCTAGTTACCACTGGGACTTTAGGACCATGGACACCAGCACACCATGGACTCATCTAGTTACCACTGGGACTTTAGGACCATGGACACCAGCACACCACGGCCTCATCTAGCTACCACTGGGACTTTAGGACCATGGACACCAGCACACCACGGACTCATCTAGCTACCACTGGGACTTTAGGACCATGGACATCAGCACACCACACACTCATCTAGTTACCACTGGGACTTTAAGACCATGGACACCAGCACACCATGGACTCATCTAGTTACTACTGGGACTTTAAGACCATGGACACCAGCACACCACGGACTCATCTAGTTACCACTGGGACTTCAGGACCATGGACACTAGCACACCACGGATTCATCTAGCTACCACTGGGACTTTAAGACCATGGACACCAGCACACCACGGACTCATCTAGCTACCACTGGGACTTTAGGGCCATGGATATCAGCACACCACAGACTCATCTAGTTACCACTCATCAGCACACCACAGAATCATCTACAGCAGATACCACTGGGACTATACAGTGGCGAGTATATACATCTTGGTGGGGCAAACAGCAGTCCCAACACCCCTACACCTGGCTATCAGCCCCTTGTCTGGCAGCGAAACAGTTCATAGCTGATATGGCTGACTTGCTTAAACAAATGTGGTTTCTACTGACAATTGAGATGTACAAACTATGGCATAAGGGGATGACAAGCAGATAAGAGGCAATCCGTAGTTTCGATAAAGACATTAATGAGCGAGCCAGGACGGACATAGCCAATATAGCTATTTGTTCACCACTTTTGAAATGTACAGCAACATAATTCAGAACATGGGTCGTTCTTACAGTGTTCTACCTGTACACCAAGTCAGAACCACATGATAAATGAAGGGGACATATAAGAAGACGATGAAAGCAATAACAATATTCAATGATTCCAATCAGGTTATAGGCTACATGTGCAGTCAGAACAGTAACATTAGACTAAATGAAGAGGTCAAAAAAAGACCAAATTATTAGGGTGAGGCACATGGGCTACTAACATCTTACTACACAACATACACTTAGTATTACTTTCTTAGCTACAGTAACATATGTCCCTGGCATATTACATCATTTATGCAGCAGCATAAAATACATTTTTGGACTCATCTATTGTGATGTGCTCACTTGAACAGGAAGGTGGCTTGGTGGTCCTTCGTGGACAAATATTGTCATCAAAGAAAGAGAAAGAGGCCAGATTTACAATTTCATGTTCGATGACCGTTCAAAACATATTTCCCCAGTGTCATGCAGGTGAAAGAGGACCCAAAAGCGACTTAACAGAAACAGAGTTTATTTAAGTCCAAACAGGGAATAACAGAAATCCTCTAGTCTGTAGAGGGGAATAACTGGAGAAGCGGCCACAGACTGCAGGTCGCTTCGGGTAGGCGCAGGCCGTAGTAGACAGAGACACCTGCTCACACGCAGCATCTGATGAAGGCAAAAAACACGACAGGACAGGGCGATACACAATCACAGCAAAAACACGACAGGACAGGGCGAAACGCAATCACAGCATGGTGAATACTAAACAAGGAACCGACGGGACAGGAACGGAACACAAAGGAATAAATAGGGACTCTAATCAGGGGAAAGGATCGGGAACAGGTGTGGGAAGACTAAATGATGATTAGGGGAATAGGAACAGCTGGGAGCAGGAACGGAACGATAGAGAGAAGAGAGAGCGAGAGAGTGAGAGGGGGAGGGGAGAGAGAGGGATAGAAAGAGGGAAAGAACCCAATAAGACCAGCAGAGGGAAACGAACAGAATGGGGAGCACAGGGACAAGACATGATAATAAATGACAAACATGACAGTACCCCCCACTCACCGAGCGCCTCCTGGCGCACTCGAGGAGGAATCCTGGCGGCAACGGAGGAAATCATCGATGAGTGAACGGTCCAGCACGTCCCAGACGGAACCCAACTCCTCTCCTCAGGACCGTAACCCTCCCAATCCACTAAGTATTGGTGACCCCGTCCCCGAGAACGCATGTCCATGATCTTATGTACCTTGTAAATAGGTGCGCTCGACAAGGACGGGAGGGGGAGGGAAGACGAACGGGGTGCGAATGAAGGGCTTAACACAGGAGACATGGAAGACCGGATGGACGCGACGAAGATGTCGCGGAAGAAGCATCGCACAGCGACAGGATTGACGACCTGGGAGACACGGAACGGACCAATGAACCGCGGAGTCAACTTACGAGAAGCTGTCGTAAGAGGAAGGTTGCGAGTGGAAAGCCACACTCTCTGGCCGCAACAATACCTTGGACTCTTAATCCTGCGTTTATTGGCGGCTCTCACAGTCTTCCCCGCAGACAAAGGCAGACCGGTAATGAAGCCTAAGGCGATGTGAGACCATGGTCGAGAAGGAATGGGGAGCGGTCTGAGACGACCGGCAGGAGGAGAGTTACCCGACAGTCTGCGCGCAGTCCGAACAAGCAGCCACGAAACGGCGCGTGTCACGCTCCTGAGTCGGCCACCAAAAGCGCTGGCGAATAGACGCAAGAGTGCCTCGAACACCGGGATGACCAGCTAACTTGGCAGAGTGAGCCCACTGAAGAACAGCCAGACGAGTGGAAACAGGAACGAAAAGGAGGTTACTAGGACAAGCGCGATTCAGTGTGCGTGAGTGCTTGCTTAACCTGTCTTTCAATTCCCCAGACTGTTAACCCGACAACACGCCCATAAGGAAGAATCCCCTCGGGATCAGTAGAAGCCACAGAAGAACTAAACAGACGGGATAAGGCATCAGGCTTGGTGTTCTTGCTACCCGGACGGTAAGAAATCACAAACTCGAAACGAGCGAAAACAACGCCCAACGAGCAGAGGGCATTAAGTCGTTTGGCAGAACGGATGTACTCAAGGTTCTTATGGTCTGTCCAAACCAAAGGAACGGTCGCCCCTCAACCACTGTCGCCATTCGCCTAGGGCTAAGCGGATGGCGAGCAGTTCACGGTTACCCACATCATAGTTGCGCTCAGATGGCGACAGGCGATGAGAAAAATAAGCGCAAGGATGAACCTTATCGTCAGACTGGAAGCGCTGGGATAGAATGGCTCCCACGCCTACCTCTGAAGCGTCAACCTCGACAATGAATTGTCTAGTGACGTCAGGAGTAACGAGGATAGGAGCCGTAAAACGTTCTTTTAGAAGATCAAAAGCTCCCTGGGCGGAACCGGACCACTTAAAACACGTCTTGACAGAAGTAAGAGCTGTGAGAGGAGCAGCAACTGGACCGAAATTACGAATGAAACGCCGATAGAAATTAGCGAAACCTAAAAGCGCTGCAACTCGACACGTGACCTTGGAACGGGCCAATCACTGACAGCTTGGACCTTAGCGGAATCCATCTGAATGCCTTCAGCGGAAATAACGGAACAAGAAAAAGTAACGGAGGAGACATGAAAAGAGCACTTCTCAGCCTTTACGTAGAGACAATTCTCTAAAAGGCGCTGTAGGACACGTCGAACGTGCTGAACATGAATCTCGAGTGACGGAGAAAATCAGGATATCGTCAAGATAGACAAAAACAAAGATGTTCAGCATGTCTCTCAGAACATCATTCACTAATGCCTGAAAAACAGCTGGCGCATTGGCGGACCAAACGGAGAACCCGGTACTCAAAATGCCCTAACGGAGTGTTAAACTCATCTTTTCCACTCGTCCCCTCTCTGATGCGCACGAGATGGTACACGAAGGTCCAACTTAGTAAAGCACCTGGCTCCCTGCAGAATCCAAGGCTGATGACATAAGGACCATGATAACGATTCTTAACCGTTATGTCATTCAGCCCTCATAATCCACTGGGACTTCTTAACAAAAGAACCCCGCCCGGCCGGAGAAGAAGAAGGCACTATGGTACAAGAGACACAGACAAATAATCCTCGAGAGCCTTACGTTCGGGAGCCGACAGAGAGTATAGTCTACCTCGAGAGGAGTGGTCCCCGGAAGGAGATCAATACTACAATCACTCGACCGGTGAGGAGGAAGGGAGTTGGCCGGGACCGACTGAAGACCGTGGGATCATGATTTCCTCCGGCACTCCTGTCAAATCGACCATCCTGGTAGGGACAGAAGAAACGGGAGGGATGGCAGACATTAAACACTTCACATGACAAGAAACGTTCCAGGATAGGATAGAATTACTAGACCAATTAATAGAAGGATTATGACATACTAGCCAGGATGACCCAAAACAACAGGTGTAAACGGTGAACGGAAAATCAAAAAAGAAATAGTCTCACTGTGGTTACCAGATACTGTGAGAGTTAAAGGTTGTCTCAAATTTGATACTGGGAAGATGACTACCATCTAAGGCAAACATCGTAGGCTTGTCTAACTCTGAAAGGAATGTTATGTTTCCGAACCCATGCTTCGATGAAACAACCCTCAGCCCCAGAGTCAATCAAGGCACTGCATGTAGCACCCGAACCGGTCCAGCGTAGATGGACCGACTAGTAGTACAAGATCTAGATGAAGAGACCTGAGTAGTAGCGCTCACCAGTAGCCCTCCGCTTACTGATGGGCTCTGGCCTCTTACTGGACATGAATTAACAAATGTCCAGCAACTCCGAATAGAGGCACAGGCGGTTGGTGATCCTCCGTTCCCTCTCCTTAGTCGAGATGCGAATCCCTCCCAGCTGCATGGGCTCAGTCTCAAAGCCAGAGGAGGGAGATGGTTGCGATGCGGAGCAGGGAAACACCGTTGATGCGAGCTCTCTTCCACGAGCCCGGTGACGAAGATCTACCCGTGTTCTATGCGGATGGCGAGAGCAATCAAAGAGTCCACATCTGAAGGAACCTCCCGGGAGAGAATCTCATCCTTAACCACTGCGTGGAGTCCCTCCAGAAAACAAATGTGAGTTTCTAAACTCAATTAATCCGTTATGACCGTTCACCTTGGCATAAGGAAGCCAGGGATAGAAGCCTCCCTACCAAAAACTGAACGGTCAAAAACCCGAATCATCTCCTCTTTAAAGTTCTGGAACTTGTTAGAGCAATCAGCCCTTGCCTCCCAGATAGCTGTGCCCCATTCTCGAGCCCGGCCAGTAAGGAGTGAAATGACGTAAGCAACCCGAGCTCTCTCTAGAGTATGTGTTGGGTTGGAGAGAGAACACAATCTCACACTGCGTGAGAAAGGAGCGGCACTCAGTGGGCTGCCCGGAGTAGCAAGGTGGGTTATTAACCTAGGTTCTGGAGGCTCGGCAGGCCAGGAAGTAACAGGTGGCACGAGACGGACTCTGGAACTGTCCAGAGAAGGAAACCTGAGCGGCCAGGTTCTCCACGGCATGGCGAGCAGCAGACAATTCCTGCTCAATCTGCCGAGCATGGCTCCTTGGATCTTGACGGTGTAACGAGCGTCTGAAGTCGCTGGGTCCATTCCTTGGTCAGATCATGCAGGTGAAAGAGGACCCAAAAGCGACTTAACAGAAACAGAGTTTATTTAAGTCCAAACAGGGAATAACAGAAATCCTCTAGTCTGTAGAGGGGAATAACTGAGAAGCACAGACTGCAGGTCGCTACTAGGCGCAGGCCGTAGTAGACAGAGACACCTGCTCACACGCAGCATCTGATGAAGGCAAAAACACGCAGGACAGGGCGATAACAATCACAGCAAAAACACGACAGGACAGGGCGAAACGCAAATCACAGCATGGTGAATACTAAACAAGGAACCGACGGGACAGGAACGCACAAAGGAATAAATAGGGACTTTAATCAGGGGAAAGGATCGGGAACTGTGGGAAGACTAAATGATGATTAGGGGAATAGGAACAGCTGGGAGCAGGAAGGAACGATAGAGAGAAGAGAGAGCGAGAGAGTGAGAGGGGGAGGGGGAGAGAGAGGGATAGAAAGAGGGAAAGAACCCAATAAGACCAGCAGAGGGTAACGAACAGAATGGGGAGCACAGGGACAAGACATGATAATAAATGACAAACATGACACCCAGTCTGTGCTAATTTATTCCTGACTTCCCAGTTGCAATACTTGCAGTTAGCCGCTGTCACTGATTCCTTCCAAACCACTCATTGTTGAATTTGCGATTTCCAACTAGTTGTGTAATGTTTATGACCAATGGCCGATGAGCACTGATACGTTTTATCTATAATTTCTCTTCATTATGTATCGTCATATGACAAGGATTAAAAATAACTTGCCAGTAGATTGTCGAATTGATTCATGATGATGACTGCTAGCTAAGATTTTGAAAGTAAGATGTTGACATGATCAGTCCAATCAAAGCTACTGTAGATACACTGCTCAAAAAAATAAAGGGAACACTTAAACAACACAATGGCAGTGCTTTCACTCTAGTGGTAGCATGAGACGGAGTCTGCAACCCACACAAGTGGCTCAGGTAGTGCAGCTCATCCAGGATGGCACATCAATGCGAGCTGTGGCAAGAAGGTTTGCTGTGTCTGTCAGCGTAGTGTCCAGAGCATGAAGGTGCTACCAGGATACAGGCCAGTACATCAGGAGACGTGGAGGAGGCCGTAGGAGGGCAACAACCCGGCAGCAGGACCGCTACCTCCGCCTTTGTGCAAGGAGGAGCAGGAGGAGCACTTTCAGAGCCCTGCAAAATGACCTCCAGCAGACCACAAATGTGCACGTGCCTGCTCAAACGGTCAGAAACCGACTCAATGAGGGTGGTATGAGGGCCCGACGTCCACAGGTGGGGTTGTGCTTACAGCACAACACCGTGCAGGACGTTTGGGATTTGCCAGAGAACACCAAGATTGGCAAATTCGCCACTGGTGCCCTGTGCTCTTCACAGATGAAAGCAGGAATACAATGAGCACATGACAGACGTGACAGAGTCTGGAGACGCCGTGGAGAACGTTCTGCTGCCTGCAACATCTTCCAGCATGACCGGTTTGGTGGTGGGTCAGTCATGGTGTGGGGTGGCGTTTCTTTGGGGGGCCGCACAGCCCTCCATGTGCTCGCCAGAGGTAGCCTGACTGCCATTAGGTACCGTGATGAGATCCTCAGACCCCTTGTGAAACCATATGCTGGTGCGGTTGGCCCAAGGTTCCTCCTAATGCAAGACAATGCTAGACCTCATGTGGCTGGAGTGTGTCAGCAGTTCCTGCAAGAGGAAGGCATTGATGCTATGGACTGGCCCGCCCGTTTCCCAGACCTGAATCCAATTGAGCACATCTGGGACATTATGTCTCGCTCCATCCACCAACGCCACGTTGCACCACAGCAGATGCTTTAGTCCAGGTCTGGGAGGAGATCCCTCAGGAGACCATCCGCCACCTCATCAGGAGCATGCCCAGGCGTTGTAGGGAGGTCATACAGGCACGTGGAGGCCGCACACACTACTGAGGCTAATTTTTGACTTGTTTTAAGGACATTACATCAAAGTTGGATCAGCCTGTAGTGTGGTTTTCCACTTTAATTTTGAGTGTGACTCCAAATCCAGACCTCCGTGGGTTGATAAATTTGATTTCCATTGATAATTTTTGTGTGATTTTGTTGTCAGCACATTCAACTATGTAAAGAAAAAAGTATTTAATAAGAATATAGCATTCATTCAGATCTAGGATGTGTTATTTTAGTATTCCCTTTATTTTTTTGAGCAGTGTATAACGTGATTTGACGTAATTTTATCTGTGGCCAATGACCTTGAGCCTTCTTGGAAGGGCCCTACTAATGTAACTCTATGGAAGAAGTCAAAGGACCTGAATTTTCAATGGTTTACTACCCTTACCATTACTATTCAGAGGGGTTGGGTTGAATGCAGAAGACACATGTCTGTTGAAGGCATTTAGTTGTACAACTGACTAGGTATCCCCCTTTTCCCTTTCCCTTACTTGGTCGTGACGTAGTGTCCCCATGAGCGACAGAACACTGAGTCAATCACAAAATGTTACAAACATGCATGTCAGCCTTTCCTGGCTCAAAGTTGAGAGATTGACTGTATCACTATTGATCTTTGTGTGAAGTATTGATGTTAGGGTTAGTTTTAGGGTTTGGGGTTAAGGCTAGGTTTGAGATTAGGTTAGGGTTTAGGTTAGGCTAAGGTTAGGTTAGGGTTAACCTTTTTGGGATAGGGGGCGGCATTTTTACTTTTGGATGAATAGCGTGCCCAGAGTGAACTGCCTCCTACTCTGTCCCCGATGCTTATATATGCATATTATTATTAGTATTGGATATAAAACACTCTGAAGTTTCTAAAAGTGTTTGAATGATGTCTGTGAGTATAACAAAACTCATGTGGCAGGCGAAAACCTGAGAAAAATCCAAACAGGAAGTGGGACATCTGAGGTTTGTAGTTATTCAAAGCTTGGCCTACCGAATACACATTGAGATATGGATGAGGTTGCACTTCCTTGGGCTTCCACTAGATGTCAACCATCTTTAGAAACTGGTTTGAGGATTCTACAATAAAGGAGGGGCTCATAAGACCTCTTTGAGTCAGTGGTCTGGCAGAGAGCCTCGGAGTTACCTCTCGTTCCAATGCTTTTCTGAAGACAAAGGAATTTTCCGGTTGGAAAATTATTGATGTTTATGTTAAAAACATCCTAACGATTGATTCCATACATTGTTTGACATGTTTCTAGAGGACTGTAATGGAACTTTTCGAGTTTTTGTCTGGATGAACTGCATGCGCCTCATGAAGATGGATTACTGGGCTGAACACGCTAACAACAAGTGGCTATTTGGACATAAATAATGGAAATTTATGGAACAAATCAGTCATTTATGGTCGAACTGGGATTCCTGGGAGTGCCTTCTGAGGAAGATAATCAAAGGTAAGTGAATATTTATGGTGTTGTTTCTAACTTTGTTGTTTCCAAAATGGAGGATATTCCTCTGGCTGTTTTGGATTATGCTTTATGCTGTAAAGTTTTTTGGAAATCTGACACAGTGGTTGCATTAAGGAGAAGTCTATCTTTCATTCTGTAAATAACACTAGTCTCTTTTATCAATGTTTATTATGAGTATTTCTGCAAAATCACCGGATATTTTGGAATCAATACATTACTGCACGTAAGGCGCCAATGTAAACTGAGATTTTTTAATATAAATATGCACATTATTGAACAAAACATACATGTATTGTGTAACATGATGTCCTATGAGTGTCATCTGATGAAGATCATCAAAGGTTAGTGATTCATTTGATCTATATTTCTACCTTTTATGACTCCTCTCTTTGGCTGGAAAAATGGCTGTGTTTTTTCAACCTGGCGGTGATCTAACATAATCATATGTTGTGATTTAGCTGTAAAGCATTTTTTAAATCGGACACAATGGGAAGATTAACAAGATGTTTGTCTTTCATTTGCTGTATTGGACTTGTTAATGTGGGAAAGTTACATATTTCAGAAAAATATTTTTGAATTTTACGCACTGCCTTTTCAGTGGAATGTTGTCCGGAACCCCTGCGCTAGAAAGGTTAAGGTTAGGGTTAGGGTTAAGGTTAGGGTTAAGGTTAGGTTAAGGTTAAGGTTAGGGTCAGTTTGTCTCTGTGAATGGCATGTCCTCTGACAAATCAACTGTAAATTTCGGTGTTCCTCAAGGTTCCGTTTTAGGACCAATATTGTTTTCACTATATATTTTACCTCTTGGGGATGTCATTCGAAAACATAATGTTAACTTCCACTGCTATGCGGATGACACACAGCTGTACATTTCAATGAAACATGGTGAAGCCCCAAAATTGCCCTCGCTAGAAGCCTGTGTTTCAGACAAAAGGAAGTGGATGGCTGCAAACTTTCTACTTTTAAACTCAGACAAAACAGAGATGCTTGTTCTAGGTCCCAAGAAACAAAGAGATCTTCTGTTGAATCTGACAATTAATCTTAATTGTTGTACAGTCATCTCAAATAAAACTGTGAAGGACCTAGGCGTTACTCTGGACCCTGATCTCTCTTTTGACGAACATATCAAGACTCTTTCAAGGACAGCTTTTTTCCATCTACGTAATATTGCAAAAATCTTAAACTTTCTGTCCAAAAATGATGCAGAAAAATGAATCCATGCTTCTGTTACTTCTAGGTTAGACTACTGCAATGCTCTACTTTCCGGCTACCCGGATAAAGCACTAAATAAACTTCAGTTAGTGCTAAATATGGCTGCTAGAATCCTGACTAGAACCCCAAAATTTTATCATATTACTCCAGTGCTAGCCTCCCTACACTGGCTTCCTGTCAAGGCAAGGGCTGATTTCAAGGTTTTACTGCTAACCTACAAAGCATTACATGGGCTTGCTCCTACCCATCTCTCTGATTTGGTCCTGCCGTACATACCTACACGTACGCTACGGTCACAAGACGCAGGCCTCCTAATTGTCCCTAGAATTTCTAAGCAAACAGCTGGAGGCAGGGCTTTCTCCTATAGAGCTCCATTTTTATGGAATGGTCTGCCCACCCATGTGAGAGACGCAAACTCGGTCTCAACCTTTAAGTCTTTACTGAAGACTCATCTCTTCAGTGGGTCATATGATTGAGTGTAGTCTGGCCCAGGAGTGTGAAGGTGAACGGAAAGGCTGTGGAGAAACGAACCGCTCTTGCTGTCTCTGCCTGGCCGGTTCCCCTCTTTCCACTGCGATTCTCTGCCTCTAACCCTATTACAGGGGCTGAGTCACTGGCTTACTGGGGCTCTTTCATACCGTCCCTAGTAGGGGTGCATCACTTGAGTGGGTTGAGTCACTGATGTGATCTTCCTGTCTGGGTTGGCGCCCCCTCCTTGGGTTGTGCCGTGGCGGAGATCTTTGTGGGCTATACTCGGCCTTGTCTCAGGATGGGAAGTTGGTGGTTGAAGATATCCCTCTAGTGGTGTGTGGGCTGTGCTTTGGCAAAGTGGGTGGGGTTATATCCTTCCTGTTTGGCCCTGTCCGGGGGTATCATCGGATGGGGCCACAGTGTCTCCTGACCCCTCCTGTCTCAGCCTCCAGTATTTATGCTGCAGTAGTTTATGTGTCCAGGGCTAGGTTCAGTTTGTTATATCTGGAGTACTTCTCCTGTCTTATCTGGTGTCCTGTGTGAATTTAAGTATGCTCTCTCTAATTCTCTCTTTCTTTCTCTTTCTCGGAGGACCTGAGCCCTAGGATCATGCCTCAGGACTACCTGGCATGATGACTCCTTGCTGTCCCCAGTCCACCTGGCCGTGCTGCTGCTCCAGTTTCAACTGTTCTGCCTGCGGCTATGGAATCCTGACCTGTTCACCGGATGTGCTACCTGTCCCAGACCTATTATGAGACAATGCTGGTCATTTATGAACATTTGAACATCTTGGCCATGTTCTGTTATAATCTCCACCCGGCACAGCCAGAAGAGGACTGGCCACCCCACATAGCCTGATTCCTCTCTAGGTTTCTTCCTAGGTTCTGGCCTTTCTAGGGAGTTTTTCCTAGCCACCGTGCTTCAACACCTGCATTGCTTGCTGTTTGGGGTTTTAGGCTGGGTTTCTGTACAGCACTTTGAGATATCAGCTGATATACGAAGGGCTATGTAAATACATTTGATGGTTAAGGTTAGGTTAGGGTTAAGGTTAGGTTAGGATTGAGGTTAGGTTAAGGGTTAAGGTTAGTAAAACCAACATGTTTGTTTGTGTGCTCCCATTTCAGCACTCTTCCCAGGTCCTCAGTATAGTAGGTGGTATCACTGGAACAGACCAGAATACACCAGAACACTGAAACAGACCACAATACACCACAACACTGAAACAGACCAGGTAGAAGCACAGAGTCACAGACTCTCTCAGAGATCACCCCTCCCTCTAATCAAAGTCTCTGGAAATAATTACACTTTTTGTTTATCTCCTTGAAGTCAAACCTCCTATCTATGCTTTGCCCCCCCTGCAACTGTTAGCCCCGATCTCTCCTTCCCTCCAACCTCGCCTACGCCTGCCCCCTGCCCTTCTCTGCCCTCCTCACCTCTTCCTCATGCATCTACTACAGTCTAAACTCCTATTATGTTTTACCTTCAGTCACAATGTGGACATTCCCAATCTGGCCCTCACACCATCATGACCACCTAATCATTCCCAGCTTCCAATTGGCTCATTCATCACCCTTCCTCTCCCCTATAACTATTCCCCAGGTTGTTGCTATAAATGAGAATGTGTTCTCAGTCAGCATACTTGGTCAAATAAAAACAATGACAAACATGAAAGAGAGATGGAGAAAGACAGAGGAAGAAAGACAGAGGAAGAAAGACAGAAGAAGAAAGACAGAGGAAGAAAGACAGAAGAAGAAAGACAGAGGAAGAAAGACAGAGGAAGAAAGACAGAGGAAGAAAGACAGAGGAAGAAAGACAGAGGAAGAAAGACAGAGGAAGAAAGACAGAAGAAGAAAGACAGAAGAAGAAAGACAGAGGAAGAAAGACAGAGGAAGAAAGACAGAGGAAGAAAGACAGAGGAAGAAAGACAGAGGAAGAAAGACAGAGGAAGAAAGACAGAAGAAGAAAGACAGAGGAAGAAAGACAGAGGAAGAAAGACAGAGGAAGAAAGACAGAGGAAGAAAGACAGAGGAAGAAAGACAGAAGAAGAAAGACAGAAGAAGAAAGACAGAGGAAGAAAGACAGAGGAAGAAAGACAGAGGAAGAAAGACAGAAGAAGAAAGACAGAGGAAGAAAGATGGGGAAAAAGAGAAAGCAAGAGGGAGAACGAGAAAGAGAGAGTCTTCCGTTCATCTTGTTTATATAACGTAAGGGACTTTCACAGTAGCGAGACTCCTACACACAAACACACTCACACACACAGGACC
>NW_025744907.1:142500-190000 GCF_021184085.1 Oncorhynchus gorbuscha
TCTGCAAAAATAGGCGAAGACTTTGAGAGGCCTGGTGTCAAGAAGGAAGAAAGAAGCAACTTCTCTCCAGGAAACATTGTCATGCAGGTGAAAGAGGACCCAAAAGCGACTTGGCGAAAACAGAGTCTTTAATCCAGTAAAGTAAAATACAATCAAAAAAACACAACTTTCACTCGAAATGACGAGGACCGACTGGAGACTCGATCTTGAACAGCAGGTTGCCTCGGGAAGGCACTTGAACCAAACAGACTCAGACACCTGCTCACCACGCAGCATCTGAGGGAAACACGACACGACAGGGCGATACACAAACACAGCACGGTGAATTCTAGACAAGGATCCGACAGGGCAGAAACGGAAAACAAGGAGAGAAATAGGGACTCTAATCAGGGAAAAGGATCGGGAACAGGTGTGGGAAGACTAAATGATTGATTAGGGGAATAGGAACAGCTGGGAGCAGGAACGGAACGATAGAGAGAAGAGAGAGCGGGAGAGTGAGAGAGGGAGGGGGAGAGAGAGGGATAGAAAGAGGGAAAGAACCTAATAAGACCAGCAGAGGGAAACGAATAGAAGGGGAAGCACAGGGACAAGACATGATAATCAATGACAAAACATAACAGTACCCCCCCACTCACCGAGCGCCTCCTGGCGCACTCGAGGAGGAATCCTGGCGGCAACGGAGGAAATCATCAATGAGTGAACGGTCCAGCACGTCCCGAGACGGAACCCAACTCCTCTCCTCAGGACCGTAACCCTCCCAATCCACTAAGTATTGGTGACCCCGTCCCGAGAACGCATGTCCATGATCTTATGTACCTTGTAAATAGGTGCGCTCTCGACAAGGACGGGAGGGGGAGGGAAGACGAACGGGGGTGCGAAGAAAGGGCTTGACACAGGAGACATGGAAGACAGGATGGACGCGACGAAGATGTCGCGGAAGAAGCAGTCGCACAGCGACAGGATTGACGACCTGGGAGACACGGAACGGACCAATGAACCGCGGAGTCAACTTACGAGAAGCTGTCGTAAGAGGAAGGTTGCGAGTGGAAAGCCACACTCTCTGGCCGCAACAATACCTTGGACTCTTAATCCTGCGTTTATTGGCGGCTCTCACAGTCTGTGCCCTGTAACGGCAAAGTGCAGACCTCACCCTCCTCCAGGTGCGCTCACAACGTTGGACAAACGCTTGAGCGGAGGGAACGCTGGACTCGGCAAGCTGGGATGAGAACAGAGGAGGCTGGTAACCCAGACTACTCTGAAACGGAGATAACCCGGTAGCAGACGAAGGAAGCGAATTGTGAGCGTATTCTGCCCAGGGAGCTGTTCTTCCCAAGACGCAGGGTTTCTGAAAGAAAGGCTGCGTAGTATGCGACCAATCGTCTGATTGGCCCTCTCTGCTTGACCGTTAGACTGGGGATGAAACCCGGAAGAGAGACTGACGGACGCACCAATCAAACGACAGAACTCCCTCCAAAACTGTGACGTGAATTGCGGGCCTCTGTCTGAAACGGCGTCTAACGGGAGGCCATGAATTCTGAACACATTCTCGATAATGATTTGTGCCGTCTCCTTAGCGGAAGGAAGTTTAGCGAGGGAATGAAATGTGCCGCCTTAGAGAACCTATCGACAACCGTAAGAATCACAGTCTTCCCCGCAGACAAAGGCAGACCGGTAATGAAGTCTAGGGCGATGTGAGACCATGGTCGAGAAGGAATGGGGAGCGGTCTGAGACGACCGGCAGGAGGAGAGTTACCCGACTTAGTCTGCGCGCAGTCCGAACAAGCAGCCACGAAACGGCGCGTGTCACGCTCCTGAGTCGGCCACCAAAAGCGCTGGCGAATAGACGCAAGAGTGCCTCGAACACCGGGATGACCAGCTAACTTGGCAGAGTGAGCCCACTGCAGAACAGCCAGACGAGTGGAAACAGGAACGAAAAGGAGGTTACTAGGACAAGCGCGCGGCGACGCAGTGTGCGTGAGTGCTTGCTTAACCTGTCTTTCAATTCCCCAGACTGTCAACCCGACAACACGCCCATAAGGAAGAATCCCCTCGGGATCAGTAGAAGCCACAGAAGAACTAAACAGACGGGATAAGGCATCAGGCTTGGTGTTCTTGCTACCCGGACGGTAAGAAATCACAAACTCGAAACGAGCGAAAAACAACGCCCAACGAGCTTGACGGGCATTAAGTCGTTTGGCAGAACGGATGTACTCAAGGTTCTTATGGTCTGTCCAAACGACAAAAGGAACGGTCGCCCCCTCCAACCACTGTCGCCATTCGCCTAGGGCTAAGCGGATGGCGAGCAGTTCACGGTTACCCACATCATAGTTGCGCTCAGATGGCGACAGGCGATGAGAAAAATAAGCGCAAGGATGAACCTTATCGTCAGACTGGAAGCGCTGCGGATAGAATGGCTCCCACGCCTACCTCTGAAGCGTCAACCTCGACAATGAATTGTCTAGTGACGTCAGGAGTAACGAGGATAGGAGCGGACGTAAAACGTTCTTTTAGAAGATCAAAAGCTCCCTGGGCGGAACCGGACCACTTAAAACACGTCTTGACAGAAGTAAGAGCTGTGAGAGGGGCAGCAACTTGACCGAAATTACAAATGAAACGCCGATAGAAATTAGCGAAACCTAAAAAGCGCTGCAACTCGACACGTGACCTTGGAACGGGCCAATCACTGACAGCTTGACCTTAGCGGAATCCATCTGAATGCCTTCAGCGGAAATAACGGAACCGAGAAAAGTAACGGAGGAGACATGAAAAGAGCACTTCTCAGCCTTTACGTAGAGACAATTCTCTAAAAGGCGCTGTAGAACACGTCGAACGTGCTGAACATGAATCTCGAGTGACGGTGAAAAAATCAGGATATCGTCAAGATAGACAAAAACAAAGATGTTCAGCATGTCTCTCAGAACATCATTAACTAATGCCTGAAAAACAGCTGGCGCATTGGCGAGACCAAACGGCAGAACCCGGTACTCAAAATGCCCTAACGGAGTGTTAAACGCCGTTTTCCACTCGTCCCCCTCTCTGATGCGCACGAGATGGTAAGCGTTACGAAGGTCCAACTTAGTAAAGCACCTGGCTCCCTGCAGAATCTCGAAGGCTGATGACATAAGGGGAAGCGGATAACGATTCTTAACCGTTATGTCATTCAGCCCTCGATAATCCACGCAGGGGCGCAGAGTACCGTCCTTCTTTTTAACAAAAAAGAACCCCGCCCCGGCCGGAGAGGAAGAAGGCACTATGGTACCGGCGTCAAGAGACACAGACAAATAATCCTCGAGAGCCTTACGTTCGGGAGCCGACAGAGAGTATAGTCTACCCCGAGGAGGAGTGGTCCTCGGAAGGAGATCAATACTACAATCATACGACCGGTGAGGAGGAAGGGAGTTGGCTCGGGACCGACTGAAGACCGTGCGCAGATCATGATATTCCTCCGGCACTCCTGTCAAATCGCCAGGTTCCTCCTGAGAAGTAGGGACAGAAGAAACGGGAGGGATGGCAGACATTAAACACTTCACATGACAAGAAACGTTCCAGGATAGGATAGAATTACTAGACCAATTAATAGAAGGATTATGACATACTAGCCAGGGATGACCCAAAACAACAGGTGTAAACGGTGAACGAAAAATCAAAAAAAAATAGTCTCACTGTGGTTACCAGATACTGTGAGGGTTAAAGGTAGTGTCTCAAATCTGATACTGGGAAGATGACTACCATCTAAGGCGAACATGGGCGTAGGCTTCTCTAACTCTCTGAAAGGAATGTCATGTTTCCGAACCCATGCTTCGTCCATGAAACAACCCTCAGCCCCAGAGTCTATCAAGGCACTGCATGTAGCACCCGAACCGGTCCAGCGTAGATGGACCGACAAAGTAGTACAGGATTTTGATGGAGAGACTTGAGTAGTTGCGCTCACCTGTAGCCCTCCGCTTACTGATGAGCTCTGGCTTTTACTGGACATGAATTAACAAAATGTCCAGCAACTCCGCAATAGAGGCACAGGCGGTTGGTGATCCTCCGTTCCCTCTCCTTAGTCGAGATGCGAATCCCTCCCAGCTGCATGGGCTCAGTCTCTGAGCCAGAGGAGGGAGATGGTTGCGATGCGGAGCAGGGAAACACCGTTGATGCGAGCTCTCTTCCACGAGCCCGGTGACGAAGATCTACCCGTCGTTCTATGCGGATGGCGAGAGCAATCAAAGAGTCCACATCTGAAGGAACCTCCCGGGAGAGAATCTCATCCTTAACCACTGCGTGGAGTCCCTCCAGAAAACGAGCGAGCAGCGCCGGCTCGTTCCACTCACTAGAGGCAGCAAGAGTGCGAAACTCAATAGAGTAATCCGTTATGGATCGATCACCTTGGCATAGGGAAGCCAGGGCCCTAGAAGCCTCCCTACCAAAAACTGAACGGTCAAAGACCCGAATCATCTCCTCTTTAAAGTTCTGGTACTTGTTAGAGCAATCAGCCCTTGCCTCCCAGATAGCTGTGCCCCATTCTCGAGCCCGGCCAGTAAGGAGTGAAATGACGTAAGCAACCCGAGCTCTCTCTCTAGAGTATGTGTTGGGTTGGAGAGAGAACACAATCTCACACTGCGTGAGAAAGGAGCGGCACTCAGTGGGCTGCCCGGAGTAGCAAGGTGGGTTATTAACCCTAGGTTCTGGAGGCTCGGCAGGCCAGGAAGTAACAGGTGGCACGAGACGAAGACTCTGGAACTGTCCAGAGAGGTCGGAAACCTGAGCGGCCAGGTTCTCCACGGCATGGCGAGCAGCAGACAATTCCTGCTCGTGTCTGCCGAGCATGGCTCCTTGGATCTCGACGGCAGTGTTACGAGCGTCTGAAGTCGCTGGGTCCATTCCTTGGTCGGATCCTTCTGTCATGCAGGTGAAAGAGGACCCAAAAGCGACTTGGCGAAAACAGAGTCTTTAATCCAGTAAAGTAAAATACAATCAAAAAAACACAACTTTCACTCGAAATGACGAGACCGACTGGAGACTCGATCTTGAACAGCAGGTTGCCTCGGGAAGGCACTTGAACCAAACAGACTCAGACACCTGCTCACCACGCAGCATCTGAGGGAAACACGACACGACAGGGCGATACACAAACACAGCACGGTGAATTCTAGACAAGGATCCGACAGGGCAGAAACGGAAAACAAGGAGAGAAATAGGGACTCTAATCAGGGAAAAGGATCGGGAACAGGTGTGGGAAGACTAAATGATTGATTAGGGGAATAGGAACAGCTGGGAGCAGGAACGGAACGATAGAGAGAAGAGAGAGCGGGAGAGTGAGAGAGGGAGGGGGAGAGAGAGGGATAGAAAGAGGGAAAGAACCTAATAAGACCAGCAGAGGGAAACGAATAGAAGGGGAAGCACAGGGACAAGACATGATAATCAATGACAAAACATGACAAACATATCAGGGACAGACTGAAATTCTGCTAAAGGTTTGGACTATTCCATAGTAACATCTGACAAAAAAATCTAGACACTGAAGCAGCAGACTTTGTGAAAATGAATATTTGTGTCATTCTCAAAACTTTTTGCCACGACTGTAGATACAGTGGGGAGAACAAGTATTTGATACACTTCCGATTTTGCAGGTTTTCTTACCTACAAAGCATGTAGAGGTCTATAATTTTTTAAAATCATAGATACACTTCAACTGTGAGAGACGGAATCTAAAACAAAAATCCAGAAAATCACATTGTATGATTTTTAAGTAATTAATTTGCATTTTATTGCATGACATAAGTATTTGATCATCTACCAACCAGTAAGAATTCCATCTCTCACAGACCTGTTAGTTTTTCTTTAAGAAGCACTCCTGTTCTCCACTCATTACCTGTATTAACTGCACCTGTTTGAACACGTTACCTGTATAAAAGACACCTGTCCACACACTCAATCAAACAGACTCCAACCTCTCCACAATGAGTACAACCCCAAGAACACCATTCCAACTGTGAAGCATGGAGGTGTAAACATCATTCTTTGGGGATGCTTTTCTGCAAAGGGGACAGGACGACTGCACCGTATTGAGGGGAGGATGGATGGGGCCATGTATCGCGAGATCTTGGCCAACAACCTCCTTCCCTCAGTAAGAGCATTGAAGATGGGTGGGCCAAAATTCCTGCTACTTTGTGTGCAAAACTGGTCAAGAACTACAGGAAATGTATGATCTCTGTAATTGCAAACAAAGGTTTCTGTACCAAATATTAAGTTATGCTTTTCTGATGTATCAAATACTTATGTCATGTAATAAAATACAAATTCATTACTTAAAAATCATACAATGTGATTTTCTGGATTTTTGTTTTAGATTCCGTCTCTCACAGTTGAAGTGTACCTATGATAAAAATGACAGACCTCTACATGCTTTTGTAAGTAGGAAAACCTGCAAAATCAGCAGTGTATCAAATACTTGTTCTCCCCACTGTTGACATAATATGACATTTGTAATGTCTTTATTCTTTTGAAACTTCTGTATGTTAAATGTTTACTGTTCATTTTATTATGTATTTCACTTTTGTATATAATCTACTTCACTTGCTTTGGCAATGTTAACATATGTTTTCCATGCCAATAAAGCCCCTTGAATTTATTGTAGGTTTAGCATTAGGCAGACCTCTGACCAGAGTCCTGCAGAGGGACTGAGCAATGTTCAGAGCTGCTTAATGTGGAATCAAAAGACTGAGAGAGAGAGAAAAAAAGAAAGAGAGAAATAGAGTAAGAGAAAGAAAGAAAGAGAAAGAAAGAAAGAGAGTAAGAGAAAGAAAGAAAGAGAGAGCGAGAGAAAGACAGAGAGCGAGAGAGAGCGAGAGAGAGAGACAGACAGAGATACAGAGACAGACAGAGAGAGAGAGAAAAACAGACAGAGTGAGGTGGAGAGAGAGGGAGGGAGGGAGGGAGGGAGGGTGGGTTTCCCCACTACGAAGGGGACAGAGGAATCTCCAGAATACTATTTGTGTCTGAGAGCAGAGGTAGAACAAGACACACATCTCCAGCCTGAAGCCGTGCATCACTGTGGATCCATTGTGGGAAGGAAAGGTCCATCAACGGAGGTAGAGTCCGAATCCCCCTTCACCCCCTCCCTGGTGGTATAACCTCCCTGGTGGTATAACCTCCCTGGTGGTATAACCTCCCTGGTGGTATACCTCCCTGGTGGTATAACCTCCCTGGTGGTATAACCTCCCTGGTGGTATAACCTCCCTGGTGGTATAACCTCCCTGGTGGTATACCTCCCTGAATACGGCAGACAGACACTTCATGTGTTGACTTGATAATCCATCTATCCTTCCATCTGTCCGTTCTGCTGTTGACAGTCACACCCAGTAGAGGCCATGATGGAGCCCCCCCCCTCCCCAGCAAACCAAAATCGGTTCTGTAAAAGTTCCCAGAACATTCGTTAGGTTGCGGCAAATGTTCTCATAACACAAAAACTGTCCAGTTGTACTGATGATTATACGTTTGTATAAAATATACGCCTGACGTTGCTCTCACATTTTATTGCGGCAGTATGTTTGTAAAACATTACTGGTACATTGTGTCATTACTTTACCTGGTTACCTATTCAGAACGTTTGGGGAATGTTCTGTGGTGGTTGTGACAGATGTAGTGATGTTAGAACGTTCCAAGGATATTTTCGGGAGTTTGTTGATATGAAAAACAAAAACATTTTGATATCAAAATTATTCCTTGAATGTTTTTGGGATGTTATCATCCTAATGTTAAATAAAACCGTAACTAGAACTGAATGAGTATCTTAGTTAATGTTCTGGAAATGTTCCCAGGTTGCAGGGATTCTACTAAATAAGGATTATCATTCATTAACAATCCCATGGTCCATGACACTAACTAGCTCCACAGTCCAGCCACATCACATCTGCTGAGCCGGGCCCCTTCAGGTCCTCACAGAGCCGTTTATGAACTGACGAAGAGGGGAAAGAATCACACAACTTCCCCTTGGTCCAGTCCAGTCCAGTCTGCCTCAGCCTGAACAACAACACAGAAGAGGATAGAATCACACAACTTCCCCTTGGTCCAGTCCAGTCCAGTCTGCCTCAGCCTGAACAATAACACAGAAGAGGATAGAATCACACAACTTCCCCTTGGTCCAGTCCAGTCTGCCTCAGCCTGAACAACAACACAGAAGAGGATAGAATCACACAACTTCCCCTTGGTCCAGTCCAGTCCAGTCTGCCTCAGCCTGAACAATAACACAGAAGAGGATAGAATCACACAACTTCCCCTTGGTCCAGTCCAGTCTGCCTCAGCCTGAACAATAACACAGAAGAGGATAGAATCACACAACCTCCCCCTGGTCCAGTCCAGTCTGCCTCAGCCTGAACAACAACACAGAAGAGGATAGAATCACACAACTTCCCCTTGGTCCAGTCCAGTCTGCCTCAGCCTGAACAACAACACAGAAGAGGATAGAATCACACAACTTCCCCTTAGACCGGTCCAGTCCAGTCTGCCTCAGCCTGAACAATAACACAGAAGAGGATAGAATCACACAACTTCCCCTTAGACCGGTCCAGTCCAGTCTGCCTCAGCCTGAACAATAACACAGAAGAGGATAGAATCACACAACTTCCCCTTAGACCGGTCCAGTCCAGTCTGCCTCAGCCTGAACAATAACACAGAAGGGGATAGAATCACACAACTTCCCCTTAGACCGGTCCAGTCTGCCTCAGCCTGAACAACAACACAGAAGGGGATAGAATCCAGTCCAGTCCAGTCTGCCTCAGCCTGAACAACAACACAGAAGAGGATAGAATCACACAACTTCCCCTTAGACCGGTCCAGTCTGCCTCAGCCTGAACAATAACACAGAAGGGGATAGAATCACACAACTTCCCCTTGGACCGGTCCAGTCCAGTCTGCCTCAGCCTGAACAACAACACAGAAGAGGATAGAATCACACAACTTCCCCTTAGACCGGTCCAGTCCAGTCTGCCTCAGCCTGAACAATAACACAGAAGGGGATAGAATCACACAACTTCCCCTTAGACCGGTCCAGTCTGCCTCAGCCTGAACAACAACACAGAAGGGGATAGAATCACACAACTTCCCTTTAGACCGGTCCAGTCCAGTCTGCCTCAGCCTGAACAACAACACAGAAGAGGATAGAATCACACAACTTCCCCTTAGACCGGTCCAGTCTGCCTCAGCCTGAACAATAACACAGAAGGGGATCCAGTCTGCCTCAGCCTGAACAACAACACAGAAGAGGATAGAATCACACAACTTCCCCTTGGACCGGTCCAGTCCAGTCTGCCTCAGCCTGAACAACAACACAGAAGGGGATAGAATCACACAACTTCCCCTTGGACCGGTCCAGTCCAGTCTGCCTCAGCCTGAACAATAACACAGAAGGGGAAAGTCATTGGAACTAGTCCAGCAGTCCAACAAGCTACAGTCTAATTATCTTCTCTGTTTCCTTAGTTACGGACCTAACTTCCCCTGTAAACATTTAGTCCAAAGAAATCTGGTGATGTTGATGAGTGGAGTGTATTGTGATTTATCAGTGATTATGCATGAAACACATAACCCAGAGGATTCATAAAGTCATGAGTGCTCATGTCAAGGTCAGGAAAAGCTCAAGACATTCTAGAAGGCAAGGCACATTGTTAGGCTATATTCTGAAGCACGAGAACATTAAATCACATTCTAGAATGCCAAAACACACATATAATTCTTTACAGTAGGCCTAATGCTAAACCCACAATAAATGGCTTACTTGTACACTACGACCTATTCCAGAGTTACTGTAAAGCAGCTCACTAGTGGAGGTTACAGTAAATGACTCATATCAAGCTGTTCTGTTGCTCCCTCTCCCTCACACGCACACACACACACACACACACACACACACACACACACACACACACACACACACACACACACACACACACACACACACACACACACACACACACACACACACACACAACATACACACACACACACACACCCGTGTCCAGCTTTTCCTGTTTAGTGTGAAACACTATTACCTTGACGAATACCATCTCTGATCCAAACAGGGAGCGCGCGCACACACACACACACACAACCCCCCGATTGGCTCCGATGCAGAACTTTGAGACACCCCCCATCTCCTACCCCCCCCATGGCTCCTCTGTCATGATTGGTCGGCTCTGGAAACCTGAGCAGGGATCCAGCTCCCCCCATCACACAGCCCCACACCCCTATCCCCCTCCAGCCCACTGCTCTCCCCCATTCTCCCCTCCAGCCAACTGCTCTCCCCCATTCTCCCCTCCAGCCCACTGCTCTCCCCATTCTCCCCTCCAGCCCACTGCTCTCCCCCATTCTCCCCTCCAGCCCACTGCTCTCCCCCATTCTCCCCTCAAGCCCACTGCTCTCCCCATTCTCCCCTCCAGCCCACTGCTCTCCCCCATTCTCCCATTCTCCCATCTAGTCCACTGCTCTCCCCCATTCCCCCTCCAGCCCACTGCTCTCCCCCATTCTTCCCTCCAGCCCACTGCTCTCCCCCATACTCCCCTCAAGCCCACTGCTCTCCCCCATTCTCCCCTCTAGCCCACTGCTCTCCCCCATTCTCCCCTCAAGCCCACTGCTCTCCCCATTCTCCCATCTAGCCCACTGCTCTCCCCCATTCTCCCCTCAAGCCCACTGCTCTCCCCATTCTCCCATCTAGCCCACTGCTCTCCCCCATTCTCCCCTCCAGCCCACTGCTCTCCCCCATTCTCCCATTCTCCCTCCAGCCCACTGCTCTCCCCCATTCTCCCATCTAGCCCACTGCTCTCCCCATTCTCCCCTCCAGCCCACTGCTCTCCCCCATTCTCCCATTCTCCCCTCCAGCCCACTGCTCTCCCCCATTCTCCCATCTAGCCCACTGCTCTCCCCATTCTCCCCTCAAGCCCACTGCTCTCCCCCATTCTCCCATCTAGCCCACTGCTCTCCCCATTCTCCCCTCCAGCCCACTGCTCTCCCCCATTCTCCCATTCTCCCCTCCAGCCCACTGCTCTCCCCCATTCTCCCATCTAGCCCACTGCTCTCCCCCATTCTCCCATCTAGCCCACTGCTCTCCCCCATTCTCCCATCTAGCTCACTGCTCTCCCCCATTCTCCCCTCCAGCCCACTGCTCTCCCCCATTCTCCCCTCCAACCCACTGCTCTCCCCCATTCTCCCATCCAGCCCACTGCTCTCCCCCATTCTCCCCTCCAGCCCACTGCTCTCCCCCATTCTCCCATCTAGTTCCCCACTCTTTGAAATGTGTGTCAGGGCTTCAGAAGCGTGGCCAAGGCAAACAGCTGGCCTAGTCCAGAGATCTGCTACATTTCAGTTTCACACACACACACACACACACACACACACACACACACACACACACACACACACACACACACACACACACACACACACACACACACACACACACACACACACACACACACACACACACACACACACACACACACACACACACACACACACAATCATGTTATATTTCATAATCCAGTGTGATGAGGCCTACCAGGAAACCTCTCTATGCTATTTGTAGGCCTACACACACACACACACACACACACACACACACACACACACACACACACACACACACACACACACACACACACACACACACACACACACACACACACACACACACACACACACACACACACACACACACACACACACACACACACACACACACACACACACACACACACACACACACACACACACACACACACACACACACACACACACACACACACACACATTCACAGATGCACGCACATACAACTGTCCCAGCTGTTTGACCGGTGTGTGGGTCACAGACAGACGTCCTTGGAGCTTTTGTTGCTGTCGTCTGTATTATCATCCTCAGTGTTTCATTGTGCTAGGGGTGAAGAAGGAGAGAGTAATCTGACAACTCTGTCTGGCCCCGCTCACAGCCCCCTGTCTGGCCCTGCTCACAGCCCCCTGTCTGGCCCCGCTCACAGCCCCCTGTCTGGCCCCACTCACAGCCCCCTGTCTGGCCCCGCTCACAACCCCTGTCTGGCCCCACAGCCCCCTGTCTGGCCCCACTCACAGCTGGCCCCACTGCCCCTCTGGCCCCACTCACAACCCCTGTCTGGCCCCACTCACAACCCCCTGTCTGGCCCCACTCACAACTCCCTGTCTGGCCCCACTCACAGCCCCCTGTCTGGCCCCACTCACAACCCCCTGTCTGGCCCCACTCACAGCCCCCTGTCTGGCCCCACTCACAGTCCCCTTTCTGGCCCCACTCACAGTCCCCTGTCTCGTCCCACTCACATCCCCTGTCTGGCCCCACTCACAACCCCCTGTCTGGCCCCACTCACAACCCCTGTCTGGCCCCACTCACAGTCCCCTGTCTCGTCCCACTCACAGCCCCCTGTCTGGCCCCGCTCACAACCCCTGTCTGGCTGCATCACAACCCCTGTCTGGCTGCATCACAACCCCCTGTCTGGCCCCGCTCACAGCCCCCTGTCTGGCCCCGCTCACAGCCCCCTGTCTGGCCCCGCTCACAACCCCCTGTCTCGTCCCACTCACAGCCCCACTACCCCTGTCTCTTCCATCCTCCCTGTCTACCCCGTTCTTCCCCTGTCTCCCCATCTCCCCCGTGTGGGTCTCTGTGTGGGTTTCTGGTCTCAGCGCTCTGGGGGACTCTATAGTGACACACACACGCGCACACCTGTGAGGACAAGCTCCTCATTCTCTAGACCATGGGAACCCGGGAGAACCTCCCTCTGACTCAAATTTTTTAACCCCAATTCCTTCGGCCCCACTTTCATTCTTTCTCTCCCTCATTCTCACTCTCTCTAGATGACAGGTACATGATAAACTGCCAAACCCAAGCTCCTCAGTGGCCTTGGTAACAAAGGGAGTGGGAGGAGAGAGAGGAGGAGGGAGAGAATTACTGGCAGGTGGGGCGTGGGAGGCGACTCCCCTTCCCCCTACCCTCCTCCTCTCTCTCCCTCTGCCCTCCTCCCCCACTGCATCCTCCCTTCTCCCTCCTTCCCTCCTCTGTCTCCCCCCGCCGCGTCATCTCCTTCCTTCCTCTCTCCCTCCCTCATCCGCTCCAGGGAGGCCAGAGGAAACTGGAGCTGTTAAAAGCTTCTCTGGTTACAGAACCCTGAGACACCTTTCCCCAGGTGAGGCCCTCTGCTCAACCAATCAGGCACCTGCAAATACCCCCCCCCCACCACACACACCATGGCGACACTAATGTCATATTTATGGCATTGGAGGAGACCTTACCCGCTCTTTTCATCCCTCCACCACTCTTTATCTTCCTTTCCTTTTCATATTATTATGATTATTTTATTTATTTAACCTTTGTTTAACTAGGCAAGTCAGTTAAGAACAAATTTTTACTTACAATGACGGCCTACCCAGGCCAAACCTGGATGACACTGGGCCAATTGTGTACCACCCTATGGGACGCCCAATCACAGCCGGTTGTGATACAGTCTGGATTCGAACCAGTTGCTGTAGTGACACCTCTTGCAATGAGATGCAAAGTACAAATAAAACTGCAACTTAATTGAAAGCGTAATACTCTACTGTCCCTAGTGTTAGCACAAGATTCACCTGTTGACTGCTACTGAGTTCTGAGAGCAGCAGTGTTTCATTTGAACAGGATCCGGCACCCCTCCATTTTGGACTGTTTTGTTCCGGAATCTATCTGAACAGGATCCGGCACCCCTCCATTTTGGACTGTTTTGTTCCTGAATCTATTTGAACAGGATCCGGCACCCCTCCATTTTGGACTGTTTTGTTCCGGAATCTATTTGAACAGGATCCGGCACCTCTCCATTTTGGACTGTTTTGTTCCGGAATCTATTTGAACAGGATCCGGCACCCCTCCATTTTGGACTGTTTTGTTCCTGAATCTATTTGAACAGGATCCGGCACCTCTCCATTTTGGACTGTTTTGTTCCGGAATCTATCTGAACAGGATCCGGCACCCCTCCATTTTCCGGCACCCCTCCATCATTAGGCTAGCTCTGTCCCAGTATGGTTCTATGGTTACATCATTAGACTAGCTCTGTCCCAGTATGGTTCTATGGTTACATCATTAGACTAGCTCTGTCCCAGTATGGTTCTATGGTTACATCATTAGGCTAGCTCTGTCCCAGTATGGTTCTATGGTTACATCATTAGGCTAGCTCTGTCCCAGTATGGTTCTATGGTTACATCATTAGACTAGCTCTGTCCCAGTATGGTTCTATGGTTACATCATTAGGCTAGCTCTGTCCCAGTATGGTTCTATGGTTACATCATTAGGCTAGCTCTGTCCCAGTATGGTTCTATGGTTACATCATTAGACTAGCTCTGTCCCAGTATGGTTCTATGGTTACATCATTAGACTAGCTCTGTCCCAGTATGGTTCTATGGTTACATCATTAGACTAGCTCTGTCCCAGTATGGTTCTATGGTTACATCATTAGACTAGCTCTGTCCCAGTATGGTTCTATGGTTACATCATTAGGCTAGCTCTGTCCCAGTATGGTTCTATGGTTACATCATTAGACTAGCTCTGTCCCAGTATGGTTCTATGGTTACATCATTAGGCTAGCTCTGTCCCAGTATGGTTCTATGGTTACATCATTAGACTAGCTCTGTCCCAGTATGGTTCTATGGTTACATCATTAGACTAGCTCTGTCCCAGTATGGTTCTATGGTTACATCATTAGACTAGCTCTGTCCCAGTATGGTTCTATGGTTACATCATTAGGCTAGCTCTGTCCCAGTATGGTTCTATGGTTACATCATTAGACTAGCTCTGTCCCAGTATGGTTCTATGGTTACATCATTAGACTAGCTCTGTCCCAGTATGGTTCTATGGTTACATCATTAGGCTAGCTCTGTCCCAGTAGTGTTCTATGGTTACATCATTAAACTAGCTCTGTCCCAGTATGGTTCTATGGTTACATCATTAGACTAGCTCTGTCCCAGTATGGTTCTATGGTTACATCATTAGACTAGCTCTGTCCCAGTATGGTTCTATGGTTACATCATTAGGCTAGCTCTGTCCCAGTATGGTTCTATGGTTACATCATTAGGCTAGCTCTGTCCCAGTAGTGTTCTATGGTTACATCATTAAACTAGCTCTGTCCCAGTATGGTTCTATGGTTACATCATTAGGCTAGCTCTGTCCCAGTATGGTTCTATGGTTACATCATTAGGCTAGCTCTGTCCCAGTAGTGTTCTATGGTTACATCATTAAACTAGCTCTGTCCCAGTATGGTTCTATGGTTACATCATTAGACTAGCTCTGTCCCAGTATGGTTCTATGGTTACATCATTAGACTAGCTCTGTCCCAGTATGGTTCTATGGTTACATCATTAGGCTAGCTCTGTCCCAGTATGGTTCTATGGTTACATCATTAGGCTAGCTCTGTCCCAGTAGTGTTCTATGGTTACATCATTAGGCTAGCTCTGTCCCAGTATGGTTCTATGGTTACATCATTAGACTAGCTCTGTCCCAGTATGGTTCTATGGTTACATCATTAGGCTAGCTCTGTCCCAGTATGGTTCTATGGTTACATCATTAGGCTAGCTCTGTCCCAGTAGTGTTCTATGGTTACATCATTAGGCTAGCTCTGTCCCAGCCCCCAGGCTCTAATGAGGTAAGAGACCTGGCTGATCACTTTTACCACGACAATGTGTGTGTGGAAATGTCATCCAACATTCCAGACAGGAAGGGAGGGAGAGAGAGACCAAAGGGAGGGAGGGAGAGAGAGACCAAATGGAGGGAGGGAGAGAGAGAGCAAAGGGAGGGAGAGAGAGAGGGCCAAGAAGGAGGGCAGAAATGTTGTAAAATGTATTTTGTTAGCCTATGGTGTTGCCAGTGGGAGGCGTTGTGATCCTTGTGCTAGCATGTGGGAAGGGGAGGGGGTATGTGGGAGGATCTGGGATGGAGAGAGAAATGGAGATATTAGCTGCAGTGTGAAAGGAGTGTTAATGTAGTGTCATAAGAAATGAACATCCATAACTTACCCTCCCCTTTCCCTATCCCTTCCTCCTCCTTCCCTCCATCTCCATGTCTCTTTCATTCCTTCCCTCCCTCCGTTCCTCCCTCCCTCCTTCTGTAAGTAAGCTGTCTCCTCTGAAGGAGCTAAAGAGGACAATTTAACACAATAGGGGTGCCCAGGGATTTACACCCCCCACCCTCGCTCCCTTGCCCTTTGATTCTACAGCTCTGTGTCAATCCCCCAAAAAACAGAGACACCCCCATTGTTCCACCATGGTGGGGGCTGAGGATTAGTTGTCCTGGTAACAGAGTGCTGGTTATGGTTATCTTGTATTAATTGCTGTGTGTGTGTGTGTGTGTGTGTGTGTGTGTGTGTGTGTGTGTGTGTGTGTGTGTGTGTGTGTGTGTGTGTGTGTGTGTGTGTGTGTGTGTGTGTGTGTGTGTGTGTGTGTGTGTGTGTGTGTGTGTGTAATTCTCAGCCCCTGGCTCCCCCTGGTCTCCCTCCTCCACACCAAAGTCCTGTAGTCTCACCAGCAGTCTAATCACTCTCAGAATTAATTGGAACACTAATTCACCCACCCCCTCCAAACACACACACACACACACACACACACACACACACACACACACACACACACACACACACACACACACACACACACACACACACACACACACACACACACACACACACACACACACACACACACACACACACACACACACACACAATAACTCCCCTCCTATACACCCTGCTGAGGTGAGACAGTTCAGCTTGTGTTCTTCATTAAAAATAAATACCTCCCTCCCCACCCCACACACACACCGACTCCCTCCCCCACCCCACACACACCGACTCCCTCCCTCCCCCACACCACACACACACCGACTCCCTCCCCACCCCACACACACCGACTCCCTCCCCCTCCCCACCCACACACCGACTCCCTCCCCCACCCCACACACACAACCCCCACCCCCCACCCCACACCGACTCCCTCTCTCACCCACCCACACCCACCCACACACACACCGACTCCCCCCACACACACACCGACTCCCTCCCTCCCCCCCCACCCCCCCACACACACCGACTTCCTCCTCCACACAAGACTCCCTCCTTTCCCCACCCCATACACACACCGACTCCCTCCCCTCCCCTCACACACACCAACTCCCCCCCACACCCCATCCCAGCCACGATATAGAATAGGAGGACATAAATAAGATTGAGACAGATCCCTACACCCTAGCACTCTTTCTTTCTCTCTCCCTCTCTCTCTTTCCTTCTATCTCTCTCTCTCACTCACACAAACAAACGCACACAAACAACACTTAAAAGATTGGAAATACATTTGAAACGGCTTTTGTCCAGTTCCCTTTCTTCATTGATATACAGACAATAGTTGAGAAACATATTCGGTCAGTGTTAGAACTACTGAATGAGATGTCTGCACTGTAAAAATAAAAAATAAAGTATTCAAATTAAACATACAAGTGTAAGGCAACCAGCTGAAATAGGATTGTGAGTTTGCTCAACGAAAAGTTCACATACAAACCTCAACAAAATTGTTGTTGAGCACATTCACAATCCTATTGCAGATGGCTGCATTACAATTGTAAATTGAATAGACATCTTTAAAGCTAGAAGTGTGTAAACTAGATCTTTAAAGCTAGATGTGTGTAAACTAGATCTCCATCTAGGGATTTCCTCTGCATCTGTGTCTGGGGTTTTAATGGTCGACATGGGAACAGTGTTATTGCCAATGCAAGGCAGGCAGCGGCCATCTATCCATCCATCCATCACATAGGTCAGAGGTTAACCCCAGAGTGTCTAAATACCAGCCCTGACACACACGCAAATGTGCACACACTCAAACAGCCCTGTATGCCCCAGAAGGGGGTACCAGAGCAGGGCAGGGCTACTCAGTGGGGGTCTGAGTGAAAACTAAGTGGAGTCATTGAGGCCAGCTTTGTGTCTCTCTCTGTATCTCTCTCTCATTCATTAATGAAGCTGGTGACTGACAGTAGTAAACTCCTCAATGCCACCGGATGAATTCCAAAACATATTCCAAAGTGTGCTAGCGAAACAGTCCTGTAGATTAGCATCCGCTTCATCAGACAACTTCAGTATTAAATGCATCACTGTCAGATTTGGCAAATTGGGGGAGAGGGAGAGTTTTGTAGCGTCTCTGTGTGTAGAGTAGAGGTGATATAGAGTTGTGTATGCGTCTCTGTGTGTAGACTAGAGGTGATATAGAGTTTTGTAGCGTCTTTGTGTGTAGAGTAGAGGTGATATAGAGTTTTGTAGCGTCTTTGTGTGTAGAGTAGAGGTGATATAGAATTTTGTATGCGTCTTTGTGTGTAGAGTAGAGGTGATATAGAGTTTTGTAGCGTCTTTGTGTGTAGAGTAGAGGTGATATAGAGTTTTGTATGCGTCTTTGTGTGTAGAGTAGAGGTGATATAGAGTTTTGTAGCGTCTTTGTGTGTAGAGTAGAGGTGATATAGAGTTTTGTAGCGTCTTTGTGTGTAGACTAGAGGTGATATAGAGTTTTGTATGCGTCTTTGTGTGTAGAGTAGAGGTGATATAGAGTTTTGTAGCATCTTTGTGTGTAGAGTAGAGGTGATATAGAGTTTTGTAGCGTCTTTGTGTGTAGAGTAGAGGTGATATAGAGTTTTGTAGCGTCTTTGTGTGTAGAGTAGAGGTGATATAGAGTTTTGTAGCGTCTCTGTGTGTAGACTAGAGGTGATATAGAGTTTTGTAGCGTCTCTGTGTGTAGAGTAGAGGTGATATAGAGTTTTGTAGCGTCTCTGTGTGTAGAGGTGATCTAGAGTTTTGTAGCGTCTCTGTGTGTAGAGTAGAGGTGATCTAGAGTTTTGTATGCGTCTCTGTGTGTAGAGTAGAGGTGATCTAGAGTTTTGTAGCGTCTCTGTGTGTAGAGTAGAGGTGATCTAGAGTTTTGTATGCGTCTCTGTGTGTAGAGTAGAGGTGATCTAGAGTTTTGTAGCGTCTCTGTGTGTAGAGTAGAGGTGATCTAGAGTTTTGTATGCGTCTCTGTGTGTAGAGTAGAGGTGATCTAGAGTTTTGTAGCGTCTCTGTGTGTAGAGTAGAGGTGATATAGAGTTTTGTAGCGTCTCTGTGTGTAGAGGTGATCTAGAGTTTTGTAGCGTCTCTGTGTGTAGAGTAGAGGTGATCTAGAGTTTTGTATGCGTCTCTGTGTGTAGAGTAGAGGTGATCTAGAGTTTTGTAGCGTCTCTGTGTGTAGAGTAGAGGTGATCTAGAGTTTTGTATGCGTCTCTGTGTGTAGAGTAGAGGTGATCTAGAGTTTTGTAGCGTCTCTGTGTGTAGAGTAGAGGTGATCTAGAGTTGTGTATGGGTCTCTGTGTGTAGAGTAGAGGTGATCTAGAGTTTTGTATGCGTCTCTGTGTGTAGAGTAGAGGTGATATAGAGTTTTGTAGCGTCTCTGTGTGTAGAGTAGAGGTGATATAGAGTTTTGTAGCGTCTCTGTGTGTAGAGTAGAGGTGATCTAGAGTTTTGTAGCGTCTCTGTGTGTAGACTAGAGGTGATATAGAGTTTTGTAGCGTCTCTGTGTGTAGAGTAGAGGTGATCTAGAGTTTTGTAGCGTCTCTGTGTGTAGAGTAGAGGTGATCTAGAGTTTTGTAGCGTCTCTGTGTGTAGAGTAGAGGTGATCTAGAGTTTTGTAGCGTCTCTGTTTGTAGAGTAGAGGTGATCTAGAGTTTTGTATGCGTCTCTTTGTGTAGACTAGAGGTGATATAGAGTTTTGTAGCGTCTCTGTGTGTAGACTAGAGGTGATATAGAGTTTTGTAGCGTCTCTGTGTGTAGAGTAGAGGTGATATAGAGTTTTGTAGCGTCTCTGTGTGTAGAGTAGAGGTGATCTAGAGTTTTGTATGCGTCTCTGTGTGTAGACTAGAGGTGATCTAGAGTTTTGTAGCGTCTCTGTGTGTAGAGTAGAGGTGATATAGAGTTTTGTAGCGTCTCTGTGTGTAGAGTAGAGGTGATCTAGAGTTTTGTATGCGTCTCTGTGTGTAGACTAGAGGTGATCTAGAGTTTTGTAGCGTCTCTGTGTGTAGAGTAGAGGTGATATAGAGTTTTGTAGCGTCTCTGTGTGTAGAGTAGAGGTGATCTAGAGTTTTGTATGCGTCTCTGTGTGTAGACTAGAGGTGATCTAGAGTTTTGTAGCGTCTCTGTGTGTAGAGTAGAGGTGATATAGAGTTTTGTAGCGTCTCTGTGTGTAGAGTAGAGGTGATCTAGAGTTTTGTAGCATCTCTGTGTGTAGAGTAGAGGTGATCTAGAGTTTTGTATGCGTCTCTGTGTGTAGACTAGAGGTGATATAGAGTTTTGTAGCGTCTCTGTGTGTAGACTAGAGGTGATCTAGAGTTTTGTAGCGTCTCTGTGTGTAGAGTAGAGGTGATATAGAGTTTTGTAGCGTCTCTGTGTGTAGAGTAGAGGTGATCTAGAGTTTTGTATGCGTCTCTGTGTGTAGACTAGAGGTGATCTAGAGTTTTGTAGCGTCTCTGTGTGTAGACTAGAGGTGATATAGAGTTTTGTAGCGTCTCTGTGTGTAGAGTAGAGGTGATATAGAGTTTTGATCTCTGTGTGTAGAGTTTTAGTTTTGTATGCGTCTCTGTGTGTAGACTAGAGGTGATATAGAGTTTTGTATGAGTCTCTGTGTGTAGAGTAGAGGTGATATAGAGTTTTGTAGCGTCTCTGTGTGTAGAGTAGAGGTGATCTAGAGTTTTGTAGCGTCTCTGTGTGTAGAGTAGAGGTGATCTAGAGTTTTGTAGCGTCTCTGTGTGTAGAGTAGAGGTGATCTAGAGTTTTGTAGCGTCTCTGTGTGTAGAGTAGAGGTGATCTAGAGTTTTGTATGCGTCTCTTTGTGTAGACTAGAGGTGATATAGAGTTTTGTAGCGTCTCTGTGTGTAGACTAGAGGTGATCTAGAGTTTTGTAGATCTTTTGTAGCGTCTCTGTGTGTAGAGTAGAGGTGATCTAGAGTTTTGTAGCGTTTGTGTGTAGAGTAGAGGTGATCTAGAGTTTTGTAGCGTCTCTGTGTGTAGAGTAGAGGTGATATAGAGTTTTGTAGCGTCTCTGTGTGTAGACTCTCTGTGTGTAGAGTAGAGGTGATATAGAGTTTTGTAGCGTCTCTGTGTGTAGAGTAGAGGTGATCTAGAGTTTTGTAGCGTCTCTGTGTGTAGAGTAGAGGTGATCTAGAGTTTTGTGTGTAGAGTAGAGGTGATATAGAGTTTTGTAGCGTCTCTGTGTGTAGAGTAGAGGTGATCTAGAGTTTTGTAGCGTCTCTGTGTGTAGACTAGAGGTGATCTAGAGTTTTGTAGCTCTGTGTGTAGACTGTGTCTAGAGTTTTGTAGCGTCTCTGTGTGTAGAGTAGAGGTGATATAGAGTTTTGTAGCGTCTCTGTGTGTAGAGTAGAGGTGATCTAGAGTTTTGTATGCGTCTCTGTGTGTAGACTAGAGGTGATCTAGAGTTTTGTAGCGTCTCTGTGTGTAGACTAGAGGTGATATAGAGTTTTGTAGCGTCTCTGTGTGTAGAGTAGAGGTGATATAGAGTTTTGTAGCGTCTCTGTGTGTAGAGTAGAGGTGATCTAGCGTTTTGTATGCGTCTCTGTGTGTAGACTAGAGGTGATATAGAGTTTTGTATGAGTCTCTGTGTGTAGAGTAGAGGTGATATAGAGTTTTGTAGCGTCTCTGTGTGTAAGAGTAGAGGTGATATAGAGTTTTGTAGCGTCTCTGTGTGTAGACTAGAGGTGATATAGAGTTTTGTAGCGTCTCTGTGTGTAGAGTAGAGGTGATATAGAGTTTTGTAGCGTCTCTGTGTGTAGAGTAGAGGTGATATAGAGTTTTGTAGTGTCTCTGTGTGTAGAGTAGAGGTGATATAGAGTTTTGTAGCGTCTCTGTGTGTAGAGTAGAGGTGATATAGAGTTTTTCTCCTCTAGTTGCACAGGAGACATGCTGGTAGAAATGAGGTAAAACATAAGAGAGGGCGACAAAATAAAGTGGAGAGTGATTGACTGGGTGAGAGAGGAAAAGAGTGACCAAAAGACAAAGAGAAGGAGTAGAGTTACACCTCAAAGAGTTCCACTTGTGTGTCTACAGACAAAGGCAGCAAGGAAAAATAAAAAGAGAGAGAGAGAGAGAGAGAGAGAGAGAGAGAGAGAGAGAGAGAGAGAGAGAGAGAGAGAGAGAGAATAGGAGAGAGAGAGAGAATAGGAGAGAGAGAGAGAGAATAGGCGAGAGAGAGAATAGGAGAGAGAGAGAATAGGAGAGAGAGAGAGAATAGGAGAGAGAGAGAGAAATAGGCGAGAGAGAGAATAGGAGAGAGAGAGAATAGGAGAGAGAGAGAGAATAGGCGAGAGAGAGAATAGGCGAGAGAGAGAGATTAGGAGAGAGAGAGAGTCCTGTACCCAGAGGACCTACACCGAGACTACAGCACCCCCACCCCCACCCCCACCCCGACCCCCACCCCGACCCCACCCCCCAACCCAATCCAACCCAACCAGGGGTCTCCTGAGTTCTTCTTAAAAATATAGAATTAAAGTTGGATAAATGTAGATTACTTTTATTTTTTCGGAAGGACTTATACAGGATACTAACCTCAACATTAAAAAGCTCAATCTAAATCACAATTCCATACCTAAAACCGGGGCGGCAGTGGTTAGAGTGTTGGACTAGTAACTGGAAGGTTGCAAGTTCGAATCCCTGAGCTGACAAGGTACAAATCTGTCGTTCTGCCCCTGAACAGGCAGTTAACCCACTGTTCCGAGGCCGTCATTGAAAATAAGAATTTAACTGACTTGCCTAGTAAAATAAAGGTAAAATAAAATAAAAAAATCAACCTGAATGGACTATTACTACCAACGACTATCATTAAAAAACTTCTAACAAACCAAAACCTGCAGAAGAAACACAGTGGAACCTGGAAATACCCTCCAACATAAAACTGAGTGAGTAATATTCAGTCTGAAGCTACTTCTGAAGCCAGAAAGTGAAAGAGAATGATCTCTAGGTTATGTCGTTATATAAAGCTAAGAAAACAAGTGTAATAAACTGCTAGAACAGAACAGACCTGGTGGCACCTTCAATTAGCACCGGTGTGAAGTCAGATGTGGGAAAACTATTGAGCCCAACAATGGCAGAAGAGTTTCACAGCCCCCTAATCCCAAATGCAGAGGCCTTTAAAGCCCCAATTAGGCTGATCCCTGTCCAGAGGTCATTACAATACAGTACCCCATGGATATTCACAATAACACTGCAAGGAACAAGTACAAAACAGCTCATAAAGGACAATCCAGAGACACTATTTGCTGCTACAAAGAAGGGAACTTAAGTAACTTAATTGTCCACACAGACCATCCCCTGGCATGGTGCTATATTAACACACACCATCCCCTGGCATGGTGCTATATTAACACAGACCATCCCCTGGCATGTTGCTATATTAACACAGACCATCCCCTGGCATGGAGCTATATTAACCAGACCATCCCCTGGCATAGTGCTATATTAACACACCCCATCCCCTGGCATGTTGCTATATTAACACAGACCATCCCCTGGCATGGAGCTATATTAACACAGACCATCCCCTAGCATGGTGCTATATTAACCAGACCATCCCCTGGCATGGAGCTATATTAACCAGACCATCCCCTGGCATGGTGCTATATTAACCAGACCATCCCCTGGCATGTTGCTATATTAACCAGACCATCCCCTGGCATGGTGCTATATTAACCAGACCATCCCCTAGCATGGTGCTATATTAACCAGACCATCCCCTGGCATGGAGCTATATTAACCAGACCATCCCCTGGCATGGTGCTATATTAACCAGACCATCCCCTGGCAAGGAGCTATATTAACCAGACCATCCCCTGGCATGGTGCTATATTAACCAGACCATCCCCTGGCATGGTGCTATATTAACCAGACCATCCCACATTTACATTACATTTAAGTCATTTAGCAGACGCTCTTATCCAGAGCGACTTACAAATTGGTGCATTCACCTTATGACATCCAGTGGGACAGTCACTTAACAATAGTGCATCTAAAACTTAGGGGGGGTGGGGTGAGAGGGATTACTTAACCTATCCTAGGTATTCCTTAAAGAGGTGGGGTTTCAGGTGTCTCCGGAAGGTGGTGATTGACTCCGCTGTCCTGGCGTCGTGAGGGAGTTTGTTCCACCATTGGGGGGCCAGGGCAGCGAACAGTTTTGACTGGGCTGAGCGGGAGCTGTACTTCCTCAGTGGTAGGGAGGCGAGCAGGCCAGAGGTGGATGAACGCAGTGCCCTTGTTTGGGTGTAGGGCCTGATCAGAGCCTGGAGGTACTGAGGTGCCGTCCCTCACAGCTCCGTAGGCAAGCACCATGGTCTTGTAGCGGATGCGAGCTTCAACTGGAAGCCAGTGGAGAGAACGGAGGAGCGGGGTGACGTGAGAGAACTTGGGAAGGTTGAACACCAGACGGGCTGCGGCGTTCTGGATGAGTTGAAGGGGTTTAATGGCACAGGCAGGGAGCCCAGCCAACAGCGAGTTGCAGTAATCCAGACGGGAGATGACAAGTGCCTGGATTAGGACCTGCGCCGCTTCCTGTGTGAGGCAGGGTCGTACTCTGCGGATGTTGTAGAGCATGAACCTACAGGAACGGGCCACCGCCTTGATGTTAGTTGAGAACGACAGGGTGTTGTCCAGGATCACGCCAAGGTTCTTGGCGCTCTGGGAGGAGGACACAATGGAGTTGTCAACCGTGATGGCGAGATCATGGAACGGGCAGTCCTTCCCCGGGAGGAAGAGCAGCTCCGTCTTGCCGAGGTTCAGCTTGAGGTGGTGATCCGTCATCCACACTGATATGTCTGCCAGACATGCAGAGATGCGATTCGCCACCTGGTCATCAGAAGGGGGAAAGGAGAAGATTAATTGTGTGTCGTCTGCATAGCAATGATAAGAGAGACCATGTGAGGTTATGACAGAGCCAAGTGACTTGGTGTATAGCGAGAATAGGAGAGGGCCAAGAACAGAGCCCTGGGGGACACCAGTGGTGAGAGCGCGTGGTGAGGAGACAGATTCTCGCCACGCCACCTGGTAGGAGCGACCTGTCAAGTAGGACGCAATCCAAGCGTGGGCCGCGCCGAGATGCCCAACTCGGAGAGGGTGGAGAGGAGGATCTGATGGTTCACAGTATCGAAGGCAGCCGATAGATCTAGAAGGATGAGAGCAGAGGAGAGAGAGTTAGCTTTAGCAGTGCGGAGCGCCTCCGTGATACAGAGGAGAGCAGTCTCAGTTGAATGACTAGTCTTGAAACCTGACTGATTTGGATCAAGAAGGTCATTCAGAGAGAGATAGCGGGAGAGCTGGCCAAGGACGGCACGTTCAAGAGTTTTGGAGAGAAAAGAAAGAAGGGATACTGGTCTGTAATTGTTGACATCGGAGGGATCGAGTGTAGGTTTTTTCAGAAGGGGTGCAACTCTCGCTCTCTTGAAGACGGAAGGGACGTAGCCAACGGTCAGGGATGAGTTGATGAGCGAGGTGAGGTAAGGGAGAAGGTCTCCGGAAATGGTCTGGAGAAGAGAGGAGGGGATAGGGTCAAGCGGGCAGGTTGTTGGGCGGCCGGCCGTCACAAGACGCGAGATTTCATCTGGAGAGAGAGGGGAGAAAGAGGTCAGAGCACAGGGTAGGGCAGTGTGAGCAGAACCAGCGGTGTCGTTTGACTTAGCAAACGAGGATCGGATGTCGTCGACCTTCTTTTCAAAATGGTTGACGAAGTCATCTGCAGAGAGGGAGGAGGGGGCGGGAGGGGGCGGAGGATTCAGGAGGGAGGAGAAGGTGGCAAAGAGCTTCCTAGGGTTAGAGGCAGATGCTTGGAATTTAGTGTGGTAGAAAGTGGCTTTAGCAGCAGAGACAGAGGAGGAAAATGTAGAGAGGAGGGAGTGAAAGGATGCCAGGTCCGCAGGGAGGCGAGTTTTCCTCCATTTCCGCTCGGCTGCCCGGAGCCCTGTTCTGTGAGCTCGCAATGAGTCATCGAGCCACGGAGCGGGAGGGGAGGACCGAGCCGGCCTGGAGGATAGGGGACATAGAGAGTCAAGGGATGCAGAGAGGGAGGAGAGGAGGGTTGAGGAGGCAGAATCAGGAGATAGGTGGGAGAAGGTTTGAGCGGAGGGAAGAGATGATAGGATGGAAGAGGAGAGAGTAGCGGGGGAGAGAGAGCGAAGGTTGGGACGGCGCGATACCATCCGAGTAGGGGCAGTGTGGGAGGTGTTGGATGAGAGCGAGAGGGAAAAGGATACAAGGCAGTGGTCGGAGACTTGGAGGGGAGTTGCAATGAGGTTAGTGGAAGAACAGCATCTAGTAAAGATGAGGTCGAGCGTATTGCCTGCCTTGTGAGTAGGGGGGGAAGGTGAGAGGGTGAGGTCAAAAGAGGAGAGGAGTGGAAAGAAGGAGGCAGAGAGGAAAGAGTCAAAGGTAGACATTTACATTTACATTTACATTTAAGTCATTTAGCAGACGCTCTTATCCAGAGCGACTTACAAATTGGTGCAATCACCTTATGACATCCAGTGGGACAGTCACTTAACAATAGTGCATCTAAAACTTAGGGGGGGTGGGGTGAGAGGGATTACTTAACCTATCCTAGGTATTCCTTAAAGAGGTGGGGTTTCAGGTGTCTCCGGAAGGTGGTGATTGACTCCTCTGTCCTGGCGTCGTGAGGGAGTTTGTTCCACCATTGGGGGGCCAGGGCAGCGAACAGTTTTGACTGGGCTGAGCGGGAGCTGTACTTCCTCAGTGGTAGGGAGGCGAGCAGGCCAGAGGTGGATGAACGCAGTGCCCTTGTTTGGGTGTAGGGCCTGATCAGAGCCTGGAGGTACTGAGGTGCCGTTCCCCTCACAGCTCCGTAGGCAAGCACCATGGTCTTGTAGCGGATGCGAGCTTCAACTGGAAGCCAGTGGAGAGAACGGAGGAGCGGGGTGACGTGAGAGAACTTGGGAAGGTTGAACACCAGACGGGCTGCGGCGTTCTGGATGAGTTGAAGGGTTTAATGGCACAGGCAGGAGCCCAGCCAACAGCGAGTTGCAGTAATCCAGACGGGAGATGACAAGTGCCTGGATTAGGACCTGCGCCGCTTCCTGTGTGAGGCAGGGTCGTACTCTGCGGATGTTGTAGAGCATGAACCTACAGGAACGGGCCACCGCCTTGATGTTAGTTGAGAACGACAGGGTGTTGTCCAGGATCACGCCAAGGTTCTTGGCGCTCTGGGAGGAGGACACAATGGAGTTGTCAACCGTGATGGCGAGATCATGGAACGGGCAGTCCTTCCCCGGGAGGAAGAGCAGCTCCGTCTTGCCGAGGTTCAGCTTGAGGTGGTGATCCGTCATCCACACTGATATGTCTGCCAGACATGCAGAGATGCGATTCGCCACCTGGTCATCAGAAGGGGGAAAGGAGAAGATTAATTGTGTGTCGTCTGCATAGCAATGATAAGAGAGACCATGTGAGGTTATGACAGAGCCAAGTGACTTGGTGTATAGCGAGAATAGGAGAGGGCCAAGAACAGAGCCCTGGGGGACACCAGTGGTGAGAGCGCGTGGTGAGGAGACAGATTCTCGCCACGCCACCTGGTAGGAGCGACCTGTCAAGTAGGACGCAATCCAAGCGTGGGCCGCGCCGGAGATGCCCAACTCGGAGAGGGTGGAGAGGAGGATCTGATGGTTCACAGTATCGAAGGCAGCCGATAGATCTAGAAGGATGAGAGCAGAGGAGAGAGAGTTAGCTTTAGCAGTGCGGAGCGCCTCCGTGATACAGAGGAGAGCAGTCTCAGTTGAATGACTAGTCTTGAAACCTGACTGATTTGGATCAAGAAGGTCATTCAGAGAGAGATAGCGGGAGAGCTGGCCAAGGACGGCACGTTCAAGAGTTTTGGAGAGAAAAGAAAGAAGGGATACTGGTCTGTAATTGTTGACATCGGAGGGATCGAGTGTAGGTTTTTTCAGAAGGGGTGCAACTCTCGCTCTCTTGAAGACGGAAGGGACGTAGCCAACGGTCAGGGATGAGTTGATGAGCGAGGTGAGGTAAGGGAGAAGGTCTCCGGAAATGGTCTGGAGAAGAGAGGAGGGGATAGGGTCAAGCGGGCAGGTTGTTGGGCGGCCGGCCGTCACAAGACGCGAGATTTCATCTGGAGAGAGAGGGGAGAAAGAGGTCAGAGCACAGGGTAGGGCAGTGTGAGCAGAACCAGCGGTGTCGTTTGACTTAGCAAACGAGGATCGGATGTCGTCGACCTTCTTTTCAAAATGGTTGACGAAGTCATCTGCAGAGAGGGAGGAGGGGGGGGGAGGGGGCGGAGGATTCAGGAGGGAGGAGAAGGTGGCAAAGAGCTTCCTAGGGTTGGAGGCAGAAGCTTGGAATTTAGCGTGGTAGAAAGTGGCTTTAGCAGCAGAGACAGAGGAGGAAAATGTAGAGAGGAGGGAGTGAAAGGATGCCAGGTCCGCAGGGAGGCGAGTTTTCCTCCATTTCCGCTCGGCTGCCCGGAGCCCTGTTCTGTGAGCTCGCAATGAGTCATCGAGCCACGGAGCGGGAGGGGAGGACCGAGCCGGCCTGGAGGATAGGGGACATAGAGAATCAAGGGATGCAGAGAGGGAGGAGAGGAGGGTTGAGGAGGCAGAATCAGGAGATAGGTGGGAGAAGGTTTGAGCGGAGGGAAGAGATGATAGGATGGAAGAGGAGAGAGTAGCGGGGGAGAGAGAGCGAAGGTTGGGACGGCGCGATACCATCCGAGTAGGGGCAGTGTGGGAGGTGTTGGATGAGAGCGAGAGGGAAAAGGATACAAGGCAGTGGTCGGAGACTTGGAGGGAGTTGCAGTGAGGTTAGTGGAAGAACAGCATCTAGTAAAGATGAGGTCGAGCGTATTGCCTGCCTTGTGAGTAGGGGGGAAGGTGAGAGGGTGAGGTCAAAAGAGGAGAGGAGTGGAAAGAAGGAGGCAGAGAGGAAAGAGTCAAAGGTAGACGTGGGGAGGTTAAAGTCGCCCAGAACTGTGAGAGGTGAGCCGTCCTCAGGAAAGGAGCTTATCAAGGCATCAAGCTCATTGATGAACTCTCCGAGGGAACCTGGAGGGCGATAAATGATAAGGATGTTAAGCTTGAAAGGGCTAGTAACTGTGACAGCATGGAATTCAAAGGAGGCGATAGACAGATGGGTAAGGGGAGAAAGAGAGAATGACCACTTGGGAGAGATGAGGATCCCGGTGCCACCACCCCGCTGACCAGACGCTCTCGGGGTGTGCGAGAACACGTGGGCGGACGAAGAGAGAGCAGTAGGAGTAGCAGTGTTGTCTGTGGTGATCCATGTTTCCGTCAGGGCCAAGAAGTCGAGGGACTGGAGGGAGGCATGGGCTGAGATGAACTCTGCCTTGTTGACCGCAGATTGGCAGTTCCAGAGGCTACCGGAGACCTGGAACTCCACGTGGGTCGTGCGCGCTGGGACCACCAGAGTAGGGTGGCCGCGGCCACGCGGTGAGGAGCGTTTGTATGGTCTGTGCAGAGAGGAGAGAACAGGGATAAACCGACACATAGTTGACAGGCTACAGAAGAGGCTACGCTAATGCAAAGGAGATGGGAATGACAAGTGGACTACACGTCTCGAATGTTCAGAAAGTTAAGCTACGTAGCAAGAATCTTATTGACTAAAATGATACAGTACTGCTGAAGTAGGTCAGCTGGCAGTGGGTGCGTTGTTGACACTACACTAATCAAGTCGTTCCGTTGAGTGTAATAGTTTCTGCAGTGTTGCTATTCGGGGCTAGCAGGCTAGCTAGCAGTGTTGTTTACGTTACGTTGCGTTAAAAGAACGACAATAGATGGCTAGCGAACCTAGAAAATCGCTCTAGACTACACAATTATCTTTGATACAAAGACGGCTATGTAGCTAGCTAAGTAGCTAGCTACGATCAAACAAATCAAACCGTTGTACTGTAATGAAAATGAAGTGAAAATGTGATACAACCTGTGAATGCGACCGGGTAGTTGAGTTCTATACAGAAGACGTTGGCTAGCGTTGGCTAGCTGTTGGCTAGCTAGCAGAGTCACCTACGTTAAGGACGACAAATAGCTGGCTAGCTAACCTCGGTAAATTAAGATAATCACTCTAAGACTACACACTCTAAACCTAAACAACACAATTATCTTGGATACGATGATACGATGATACGAAGACAGCAAAGACAGCTATGTAGCTAGCTAACACTACACTGATCAAGTCGTTCAGTTGAGTGTAACAGTTTCTCCAGTGCAGCTAATCAGTGGACGTTAGCTAGCTGGCTAGTGAAGACTACGTTAGGACGGCGAAATACGATAATTACGCAATTATCTTTGATACAAAGACGGCTATGTAGCTAGCTGAGAAGAAATAGCTAAGATAAGACAAATCAAACCGTTGTGATATAATGAAATATAATGAAAAAGTAATGAAAAAGTTATACTACCCGTTGGAGCGACGTGCAGATGCGACCACTCGCTCCAACCGGAACTGGAGTCGTGGGGAGGTTAAAGTCGCCCAGAACTGTGAGAGGTGAGCCGTCCTCAGGAAAGGAGCTTATCAAGGCATCAAGCTCATTGATGAACTCTCCGAGGGAACCTGGAGGGCGATAAATGATAAGGATGTTAAGCTTGAAAGGGCTAGTAACTGTGACAGCATGGAATTCAAAGGAGGCGATAGACAGATGGGTAAGGGGAGAAAGAGAGAATGACCACTTGGGAGAGATGAGGATCCTGGTGCCACCACCCCGCTGACCAGACGCTCTCGGGGTGTGCGAGAACACGTGGGCGGACGAAGAGAGAGCAGTAGGAGTAGCAGTGTTGTCTGTGGTGATCCATGTTTCCGTCAGTGCCAAGAAGTCGAGGGACTGGAGGGAAGCATAGGCTGAGATGAACTCTGCCTTGTTGACCGCAGATTGGCAGTTCCAGAGGCTACCGGAGACCTGGAACTCCACGTGGGTCGTGCGCGCTGGGACCACCAGAGTAGGGTGGCCGCGGCCACGCGATGAGGAGCGTTTGTATGGTCTGTGCAGAGAGGAGAGAACAGGGATAAACAGACACATAGTTGACAGGCTACAGAAGAGGCTACGCTAATGCAAAGGAGATTGGAATGACAAGTGGACTACACGTCTCGAATGTTCAGAAAGTTAAGCTACGTAGCAAGAATCTTATTGACTAAAATGATTAAAATGATACAGTACTGCTGAAGTAGGCCAGCTGGCAGTGGGTGCGTTGTTGACACTACACTAATCAAGTCGTTCCGTTGAGTGTAATAGTTTCTGCAGTGTTGCTATTCGGGGGCTAGCAGGCTAGCTAGCAGTGTTGTTTACGTTACGTTGCGTTAAAAGAACGACAATAGATGGCTAGCGAACCTAGAAAATCGCTCTAGACTACACAATTATCTTTGATACAAAGACGGCTATGTAGCTAGCTAAGTAGCTAGCTACGATCAAACAAATCAAACCGTTGTACTGTAATGAAATGAAGTGAAAATGTGATACTACCTGTGAGTGCGACCGGGTAGTTGAGTTCTATACAGAAGACGTTGGCTAGCGTTGGCTAGCTGTTGGCTAGCTAGCAGAGTCACCTACGTTAAGGACGACAAATAGCTGGCTAGCTAACCTCGGTAAATTAAGATAATCACTCTAAGACTACACACTCTAAACCTAAACAACACAATTATCTTGGATACGATGATACGAAGACAGCAAAGACAGCTATGTAGCTAGCTAACACTAAACTAATCAAGTCGTTCAGTTGAGTGTAATAGTTTCTCCAGTGCAGCTAATCAGTGGACGTTAGCTAGCTGGCTAGTGAAGACTACGTTAGGACGGCGAAATACGATAATTACGCAATTATCTTTGATACAAAGACGGCTATGTAGCTAGCTGAGAAGAAATTGCTAAGATAAGACAAATCAAACCGTTGTGATATAATGAAATATAATGAAAAAGTTATACTACCCGTTGGAGCGACGTGCAGATGCGACCACTCGCTCCAACCGGAACGAGTGGTCCCCTGGCATGGTGCTATATTAACCAGACCATCCCCTGGCAAGGAGCTATATTAACCAGACCATCCCCTGGCATGGTGCTATATTAACCAGACCATCCCCTGGCATGTTGCTATATTAACCAGACCATCCCCTGGCATGGTGCTATATTAACCATACCATCCCCTGGCATGGTGCTATATTAACCAGACCATCCCCTGGCATAGAGCTATATTAACCAGACCGTCCCCTGGCATGGAGCTATATTAACCAGACCATCCCCTGGCAAGGAGCTATATTAACCAGACCATCCCCTGGCATGGAGCTATATTAACACACACCATCCCCTGGCATGGTGCTATATTAACCAGACCATCCCCTGGCATGGAGCTATATTAACACACACCATCCCCTGGCATGGTGCTATATTAACCAGACCATCCCCTGGCATGGTGCTATATTAACCAGACCATCCCCTGGCATGGTGCTATATTAACCAGACCATCCCCTGGCATGGTGCTATATTAACCAGACCCTCCCCTGGCATGGTGCTATATTAACACAGACCATCCCCTGGCATGGTGCTATATTAACACAGACCATCCCCTGGCATGGTGCTATATTAACACAGACCATCCCCTGGCATAGTGCTATATTAACACAGACCCTCCCCTGGCATGGTGCTATATTAACACAGACCATCCCCTGGCATAGTGCTATATTAACACAGACCCTCCCCTGGCATAGTGCTATATTAACACAGACCATCCCCTGGCACGGTGCTATATTAACACACACCATCCCCTGGCATGGCACAGTGCTATAAGAGCACACAACCTCTGTCAACGTGTACAAGTCTGGGACAGTAATGGTGCAGGGCATCCTCATGCAGTTCTAGCAAGACTTTAACGGGATCAAAGAGAGAGAACAGCAGGAAAATATCTCTCTCTCTGTGACGACTCCCCCATCCTGAGTGAGAACTGTCCTGCAGACGAGGACTGTCACCCCCCCCCCCCAGCACTGAACACACCCAGGTCCACAACTGACTGCTCCTCCATTACTGAGAGGGATACATTCAAAAGAACTGGAGAGAGACATGGTGGAGCTCAGAGAGAGACATGGTGGAGCTCAGAGAGAGACATGGTGGAGCTCAGAGAGTTAGTCCACACAATCCAGACCGAACAACCCCCCACCCACACACCCAACAAGACCCATAGGGTAGAAGGTGGAGATGGACGGCTGAGATCGCTGGCTGCTCTACGGACTGAAGTGAGAGAACTTAAAGAGGAACACGTGGCACTGAAGGAGAAGGTCAGAATGCTGAGGTGTGACAGAGAGCAGGACACTCCCCCAGACAAGCCAGCAGAACAGCCCACCTCAGGCCCGGACCACAACTTCAACACCACAATGAGTCGGACAACACAGGACCCACCTATCCAACGGACCCCACCCCCTCCTAACAGCCCTCCAGTCAGCTCCCCCGATAGCCCTTCCTGACAACCCCCCCCCACATCCACTGAGGACACACAAAAACTAGAGATTGAGCTCCTCATTGAATAAAGTGGCAAATACATTCAAGCGGATAAACTTTCCCATAAAACACAAAGTGGCTCTGGTGCCCAAACAGAGGTCATGCCCTGTAGCTGTTGTCAGAGGACAGACTAGGGTCCCCCAGCCACATCATAATTCACACGGGCACAAATGACCTGAGGACCTAGCAGGAAATGGGTGTGATTGATAAAGCTTTTTCAATTTCCCCAACGCACAAGTGGTTATCTCCACCCTGCGACCACAAAAATACATTCACCCTGCCACCTTACAGCGGGTGAATACAAGCATTTCATGAGACTGTGCCTCAACACCTAATGTCTATCTGGCCCACCACTCTGCCCTGGAATTGAGCAGCCTTTACGACCACCTCTAAAAGGCAGCTATCCCAATTTTTGCCAGGACCATGAAGGACGGCAGGGTAGCCTAGTGGTTAGAGCGTTGGACTAGTAACCGAATGGTTGCTAGATGAAATCCACGAGCTGACAAGGTAAAAAATCTGTCATTCTGCCCCTGAACAAGGCAGTTAACCCACTGTTTCTAGGTTGTCATTGAAATTAAGAATTTGTTCTTAACCTCTCTAGGGTAGGGGGCAGCATTCGGAAATTTGGATGAAAAGCATGTCCAAATTAAACGGTCTGTTACTCGGGCCCAGAAGATATGATATTCATATAACTGGTAGATTTGGATAGACAACACTCTAAAATTTCCAAAACTGTTAAAATGGTGTCTGTGAGTATAACATAACTGATTTAGCAGGCGAAAACCTGAGAAAAATCCATTCAGGAAGTAGTTTTTTTGTTGGTTTTGTAGTTTTCTATTCAATGACATTACAGTATCCATTGACTTAGGATTCCATTTGCAGTTCCTATGCCTTCTACTAGATGTCAACAGTCTTTAGAAATCGTTTCAGTTTGTATTCTTCTAAATGAGGAAGTAAGACCAGTCTGAACGAGTGGACCCAAACGTGACGCAGAGTTTTTTCAGGCGCATGTGCATTTCTTGTTTACCTTTTATATTGGCGACGTTATTGTCCGGTTGAAATATTATAGATCATTTAGGCTAAAAAACAACCTGAGGATTGAATATAAACATCGTTTGACATGTTTCTATGAACTTTACGGATACAATTTGTATTTTCTGTCTGATTGTTTTGACTGAATTTGAGCCTGTGGATTACTGAAGAAAACGTGTAAACAAAACGGAGGTTTTTGGATATAAAGAGACTTCATCGAACAAAAGGAACATTTATTGAGTAAATTAATGTCTTCTGATTGCCACCATATGAAGATCATCAAAGGTAAAGGATTAATTTTATCTATATTTCTGAGTTTTGTAATGCTTCTGCTTGGCTGGTTATTGTTTGTAATAATTTGTCAACTGGGCTATGTTCTGGGCTAGTTATGTTCTGGGCTAGTTATGTTCTGGGCTCGGTATGTTCTGGGCTAGGTATGTTCTGGGCTAGGTATGTTCTGGGCTCGGTATGTTCTGGGCTAGGTATGTTCTGGGCTCGGTATGTTCTGGGCTAGGTATGTTCTGGGCTAGGTATGTTCTGGGCTAGGTATGCTTTCGCCGAAAAGCATTTTATAAATATGACACTGTGGTTGGTTTAGCAATAAGTTAATCTTCAAACCTATGTAAAATATGTTTTGTTTTCGGAATTGTAATTAAATTTGTCGCTCTGCAACCTCAATGGATGTTGGCCAGATGGGATGCTAGCGTCCCACATAACCTAGAGAGGTTAACTGACTTGCCTAGTTAAATAAAATAAAAAAGCATCACCCTCAACCGTAGCCCCAGCACCTCACACAGGAGCAACAGAGCAACGGACACCACGCCCGGACCAGTGAAACACCCACCCAGACTTGCAAGACCCCTCCTGAAGGACCTGCACTGAGAGAACCTACGCCAAGATGACCTACACCCAGACCACAGCATCACCAGTCACACCCCAACCAGCTAAGACCACCCCAAGCAAACCCTGGCCACACCATTTATAGCCCCCCCCTATATCAGACCTATGCCCCTTCTGCCCACCCCATTTCCCCTGCGGCAAGGACCTCAACATGACAGCAAGACATATGCCCAGGCCTTGAGAACAGCAACAGGCCCAACCCCCACTATTACACCCGCCCATGCCCCATCCTGCGACGTAAGAGGTATATATCATATGCTCAACATGCTCTGCTCACACCTACTGTGATGATCGGGGCATAAACCACACAATAGACAATATGGAACACAAAGCTTTTATGATCTCATCCTGGAATATACAAGGTCTGTGGTCATGCCGCCTTTGGCCTAAAGAGCAGGAACCCAGACGCCATCAGAGAAATTGGAAATACAGACATTGTCATCCTACAAGAGACATGGTATAGTGGTTAGAGCGTTGGACTAGTAACCGGAAGGTTGTGAGTTCAAACCCCCCAACTGACAAGGTACAAATCTGTCGTTCTGCCCCTGAACAGGCAGTTAACCCACTGTTCCCAGGCCGTCATTGAAAATAAGAATTTGTTCTTAACTGACTTGCCTGGTTAAATAAAGGTAAAATAAAGGAGGCGGACCCACTGGTTTCCCTCTAGGTTACAGAGCTGGTAGTCCCATCCACCAAACTACAGGTGTGAAACAGGGTAGAGACTCAGGGGGTACGCTAATTTGGTATAGAGCAGACCTAACCCACTCTATTAAATGACTCAAAACAGGAACATTTTACATCTGGCTAGAAATTTTTGAAGAAATTATATTAACTTCTTGGTGACAGGGGGCAATATTTTCACGTCCGGATGAAATAGATGCCCAAATTTAACTGCCTGCTACTCATCCCCAGAAGATAAGATATGCATATTATTAGTAGATTTGGATAGAAAACACTTTCTAAAACTGTTTGAATCATGTCTGTGAGTATAACAGAACCTATGTAGCAGTACGGCCATCTTGAAGGAGGGTAACTTCAAGTGTACTGTTAGATAGAGGCGCGTGACCAGAAAGCTAGCTACAGATTGTTTTCCTCCTGTATTGAACACAGATTATCCCGTCTTCAATTTTATCGATTATTTACGTAAAAATACCTAAAGTTGTATTACAAAAGTAGTTTGAAATGTTTTGGCAAAGTTTACAGGTATCTTTTGAGATATTTTGTAGTCATGTTGCGCAAGTTGGAACCGGTGTTTTTCTGGATCCAATGCGCCAAATAAATTGACATTTTGGATACATATAGACAAAATTAATCGAACAAAAGGACCATTTGTGATGTTTATGGGACATATTGGAGTGCCAACAAAAGAAGCTCGTCAAAGGTAAGGCATGAATTATATTTTTATTTCTGCGTTTTGTGTCACGCCTGCAGGGTTGAAATATGCTTTTCTCTCTTTGTTTACGGAGGTGCTATCCTCAGATAATAGCATTGTTTGCTTTTGCCAAAAAGCCTTTTTGAAATCTGACATGTTGGCTGGATTCACAACAAGTGTAGCTTGAATTTTCTGTCTTGCATGTGTGATTTAATGAAAGTTAGATTTTTATAGTAATTTATTTGAATTTGGCGCTCTGCATTTTCCCTGGCTTTTGGCCAGGTGGGACGCTAGCGTCCCACATATCCCAGAGAGCTTGACAGAGAAAAATGTCCTCATGTGCTACCTATATCCCCCAGTAGAATCCCCATACTTTAACGATGACAGCTTCTTCAGCCTAGAGAGGGAGATCAACCCTTTCCTGGCTCAGGGACATGTACTAGTCTGTGGCGAACGAAATGCCAGATCTGGACAAGAACCCAAAACCTTCAGCACACAGGGGGACAAACACCTACCTGGAGGTGACAGCATTCCCTCCCCCATATGCCCCCTTAGACACAGCCAAGACAACGTAACAACAAAAACGGGTCACTACTCTTGCAGCTCTGTCAGATGCTGGGTATGTACATAGTCAATGGTAGATTTAGAGGGGACTCCTATGGTAGGTACACCTACAGTATAGCTCATCTTTTGGTGATAGTAATGTAGACTACTTTATCACTGACCTCAACCCAGAGTCTCTTAGAGCGTTTACAGTCAGTCAGTTGAACAGTGCTATGCTCAATCATGAGGCATCAAAGCCAAAAGAACTGAGTAATATTCAGAAATGCTATAGATGGAAGGAAAGTAGTGTAGAAAACTACCAAAAAACTATTATGCAACAACAAATCCAATCCCCTCCAGACAATTTATTGGACAAAAGTTTTCACTGTCATAGTGAAAGTGTACTTGGCAGCTTGGCAGCAGAAAACCTAAAGATGTTATTTGACCATTCAGCTTGCCTATAAATCTAAAAATTTCAAGCAGACAACCTAAGAAAATTAACAATAATGACAAGTGGTTTGATGAAGAATTCAAAAACCTAACCAAAAGCATAGAGGCCCAGAAAACCTGATCCTACGCCTTCATTATGGTGAATCACTAAAACAATACAGAAATACACTACGGAAAAAGAAGGAACAGCACGTCATGAATCAGCTCAATGTAATTCAAGAGTCCATAGAATCTAACCACTTCTGGGAAAATTGGAAAACACTAAACAAACAACAACACCAAGAGTTATCTATCCAAAACGGAAATGTATGGATAAACCACTTCTCCAATCTTTTTGACTCTATAACAAAGAACAAACACCAAAGACGTATACATGATCAAATACAGATCTTAAAATGAACTAAAGACTACCGGAACACACTGGATTCAAATTACATTTACATTTACATTTAAGTCATTTAGCAGACGCTCTTATCCAGAGCGACTTACAAATTGGTGCATTCACCTTATGACATCCAGTGGAACAGTCACTTTACAATAGTGCATCTAAATCTTAAAGGGGGGGGGGATACTTATCCTATCCTAGGTATTTACAGGACAAAATACAAACCCTCCAACCTAAAAAGGCTTGTGGTGTTGATGGTATCCTAAATTAAAAGATGAAATATACAGATCACAAATTCAAATTGGCTATACTTAAACTCTTTAACATCATCCTCAGCTCAGGCATCTTCCCCAAAATTTGGAACCAAGGATTGATCACCCCAATCCACCCTGATCACCTCAATCCACCCTGATCACCCCAATCCCCAATACTGAGCAAATCTCAAATGGTTTTCTTTACCAAATTACCGTACGACAGACCACGTATTCACCCTGCACACCATAATTGACAAAACAAACAAACAAACAAATGGAAAGGGGGATACCTATTCAGTTGTACAACTGAATGTATTTTACCTGAAATGTGTCATTCGCACTTAACCCAACCCCCCTTAACCCAACCCATATGCCTTAATTGACATCCACGTCATCGGTGCCCGGGTTAACTGCCTTTCTCAGGAAAGAACGACAGATTTTTTTTTACCTTGTCAGCTCCTACCCGCCAGGCTACCTGCCGCCCTTCAAAGGCAAAGTCTTCTCATGCTTTGTTGATTTCAAAAAAGCTTTTGACTCAATTTGGCATGAGGGTCTGCTATACAAATTGATGGAAAGTGGTGTTGGGGAAAAAACATGCGAAGTCCATGTACACAAACAACAAGTTTGCGGCCAGGGGGTGAGACAGGGATGCAACTTAATGCCCACCCTCTTCAACATATATTTCAACGAATTGGCAAGGGGGACAAAAACAATCTGCAGCACACGGCCTAGAATCTAAAGTAAAATATCTACTGTGTGCTGATGATCTGATGCTTCTGTCCCCAACCAAGGAGGGCCTACAGCAGCACCTACGTCTTCTGCACAGATTCTGTTAGACTTGGGCTCTTACAGTAAATCTCAGTAAGACCGGTATTCTCAAAACACTAATTCCATATATATACTGTACCGTTGCCCTAGAGCACACAAAAAACAATACCTACCTCAGCCTAAACATCAGCTCCACAGATAACTTCCACAAAGCTGGGAACGATCAGAAAGACAACGCAAGAAGGTCCTTATATGCCACCAAAAGGAACATAAAAGTTCACATTCCAATTAGGATCTGACAAAAAAATGATTGAATCAGCTATAGAACCTATTTCCCTCTATGGGTGTAAGGTCTGGGGTCCGCTCACCAACCAAGAATTCACAAAATGGAACAAACACCAAACTGAGACTCTACATGCAGAATTCTGCAAAAACATCCATGTTCAATGTACAATCCAGAAAAGAGCTGTTAAATTCTACAACCACCTAAAAGGAAGTGATACCTACACATTCCACCACAAAGCCCTCACCTACAGAGAGATTAACCTAGAGAAGAGTCTCCTCAGTAAGCTGGTTCTGGGGCCCGGTTCCGAACACAATCGGACCCCAAAGAACCCCTGTCACGCCCTGGCCATAGAGAGGCTTTTATTCTCTATTTTGGTTAGGCCAGGGTGAGACTAGGGTGGGCATTCTTGTTTCTTTATTTCTAGGTTTTCTATTTCTTTGTGTTTGGCCGGGTGTGGTTCTCAATCAAAGGTAGCTGTCCATTCCTGTCATTACTGAAAGAGATCATGATACCTCACATCTCAAAAAAGGGCTACTTAATGTTAGATCCCTTACTTCAAAGGCAATTATAGTCAATGAACTAATCACTGATCATAATCTTGATGTGATTGGCCTGACTGAAACATGGCTTAAGCCTGATGAATTTACTGTTTTAAATGAGGCCTCGCCGCCTGGCTACACTAGTGACCATATCCCCCGTGCATCCCGCATAGGCGGAGGTGTTGCTAACATTTACGATAGCAAATTTCATATACAGCGTTTCTCACTGAGTTCCCTGAATTCCTATCGGACCTTGTAGTCATAGCAGATAATATTCTAATCTTTGGTGACTTTAATATTCACATGGAAAAGTCCACAGACCCACTCCAAAAGGCTTTCGGAGCCATCATCGACTCAGTGGGTTTTGTCCAACATGTCTCTGGACCCACTCACTGTCACAGTCATACTGTTATGCAGGTGAATGAGGACCCAAAAGCAACTTGGCGAAAACAGAGTTTTTAATCCAGTAAAGTAACTTTACAATCAAAAGGCATAATACTACTCGTAATGACGAGAACAGACTGGAGACTTGATCAAGAACTGCAGGTTGCCTCGGGAAGGCACTTGAACGTAGCAGACTCAGACACCTGCTCACCACGCAGCATCTGAGGGAAACACGACACGACAGGGCGATACATAGACACAGCACGGTGAACAATAGACAAGGATCCGACAAGGACAGAAGTGGAAAACAAGGGGAGAAATAGGGACTCTAATCAGAAGACAAAATAGGGAACAGGTGTAAAAAGACTAAATGAGTGAGTTAGGAGAATGAGGAACAGCTGGGAGCAGGAACGGAACGATAGAGAGAGGAGAGAGAGGGAGGGGGAGAGAGAGGGATAGAAAAAGGGAACGAACCTAATAAGACCAGCAGGGGGAAACGAACAGAAGGGAAAAGCAAAATGACAAGACAATCTAAGACAAAACATGACACATACGCTGGACCTAGTTTTGTCCCATGGAATAAATGTTGTGGATCTTAATGTTTTTCCTCATAATCCTGGACTATCGGACCACCATTTTATTACGTTTGCAATTGCAACAAATAATCTGCTCAGACCCCAACCAAGGAACATCAAAAGTCGTGCTATAAATTCACAGACAACACAAAGATTCCTTGATGTCCTTCCAGATTCCCTCTGTCTACCCAAGGACGCCAGTGTCATGCAGGTGAAAGAGGACCCAAAAGCGACTTGGCGAAAACAGAGTCTTTAATCCAGTAAAGTGAATACAAACAAAAAAACACAACTTTCACTCGAAATGACGAGGACAAACTGGAGACTCGATCTTGAACAGCAGGTGAACAGCAGGTTGCCTCGGGAAGGCACTCGAACCAGACAGACTCAGACACCTGCTCACCACGCAGCATCTGAGGAAAACACGACACGACAGGGCGATACACAATCACAGCACGGTGAATTCTAAACAAGGAACCGACAGGACAGGAACGGAACACAAAGGAAGAAATAGGGACTCTAATCAGGGGAAAGGATCGGGAACAGGTGTGGGAAGACTAAATGATTGATTAGGGGAATAGGAACAGCTGGGAGCAGGAACGGAACGATAGAGAGAAGAGAGAGCGAGAGAGTGAGAGAGGGAGGGGGAGAGAGAGGGATAGAAAGAGGAAAGAACCTAATAAGACCAGCAGAGGGAAACGAATAGAATGGGGAGCACAGGGACAAGACATGATAATAAATGACAAACATGACAGTACCCCCCACTCACCGAGCGCCTCCTGGCGCACTCGAGGAGGAATCCTGGCGGCAACGGAGGAAATCATCAATGAGTGAACGGTCCAGCACGTCCCGAGACGGAACCCAACTCCTCTCCTCAGGACCGTAACCCTCCCAATCCACTAAGTATTGGTGACCCCGTCCCGAGAACGCATGTCCATGATCTTATGTACCTTGTAAATAGGTGCGCTCTCGACAAGGACGGGAGGGGGAGGGAAGACGAACGGGGTGCGAAGAAAGGGCTTAACACAGGAGACATGGAAGACAGGATGGACGCGACGAAGATGTCGCGGAAGAAGCAGTCGCACAGCGACAGGATTGACGACCTGGGAAACACGGAACGGACCAATGAACCGCGGAGTCAACTTACGAGAAGCTGTCGTAAGAGGAAGGTTGCGAGTGGAAAGCCACACTCTCTGGCCGCAACAATACCTTGGACTCTTAATCCTGCGTTTATTGGCGGCTCTCACAGTCTGTGCCCTGTAACGGCAAAGTGCAGACCTCACCCTCCTCCAGGTGCGCTCACAACGTTGGACAAACGCTTGAGCGGAGGGAACGCTGGACTCGGCAAGCTGGGATGAGAACAGAGGAGGCTGGTAACCCAGACTACTCTGAAACGGAGATAACCCGGTAGCAGACGAAGGAAGCGAATTGTGAGCGTATTCTGCCCAGGGGAGCTGTTCTGCCCAAGACGCAGGGTTTCTGAAAGAAAGGCTGCGTAGTATGCGACCAATCGTCTGATTGGCCCTCTCTGCTTGACCGTTAGACTGGGGATGAAACCCGGAAGAGAGACTGACGGACGCACCAATCAAACGACAGAACTCCCTCCAAAACTGTGACGTGAATTGCGGGCCTCTGTCTGAAACGGCGTCTAACGGGAGGCCATGAATTCTGAATACATTCTCGATAATGATTTGTGCCGTCTCCTTAGCGGAAGGAAGTTTAGCGAGGGGAATGAAATGTGCCGCCTTAGAGAACCTATCGACAACCGTAAGAATCACAGTCTTCCCCGCAGACAAAGGCAGACCGGTAATGAAGTCTAGGGCGATGTGAGACCATGGTCGAGAAGGAATGGGGAGCGGTCTGAGACGACCGGCAGGAGGAGAGTTACCCGACTTAGTCTGCGCGCAGTCCGAACAAGCAGCCACGAAACGGTGCGTGTCACGCTCCTGAGTCGGCCACCAAAAGCGCTGGCGAATAGACGCAAGAGTGCCTCGAACACCGGGATGACCAGCTAACTTGGCAGAGTGAGCCCACTGAAGAACAGCCAGACGAGTGGAAACAGGAACGAAAAGGAGGTTACTAGGACAAGCGCGCGGCGACGCAGTGTGCGTGAGTGCTTGCTTAACCTGTCTCTCAATTCCCCAGACAGTTAACCCGACAACACGCCCATAAGGAAGAATCCCCTCGGGATCAGTAGAAGCCACAGAAGAACTAAACAGACGGGATAAGGCATCAGGCTTGGTGTTCTTGCTACCCGGACGGTAAGAAATCACAAACTCGAAACGAGCGAAAAACAACGCCCAACGAGCTTGACGGGCATTAAGTCGTTTGGCAGAACGGATGTACTCAAGGTTCTTATGGTCTGTCCAAACGACAAAAGGAACGGTCGCCCCCTCCAACCACTGTCGCCATTCGCCTAGGGCTAAGCGGATGGCGAGCAGTTCACGGTTACCCACATCATAGTTGCGCTCAGATGGCGACAGGCGATGAGAAAAATAAGCGCAAGGATGAACCTTATCGTCAGACTGGAAGCGCTGGGATAGAATGGCTCCCACGCCTACCTCTGAAGCGTCAACCTCGACAATGAATTGTCTAGTGACGTCAGGAGTAACGAGGATAGGAGCGGACGTAAAACGTTCTTTTAGAAGATCAAAAGCTCCCTGGGCGGAACCGGACCACTTAAAACACGTCTTGACAGAAGTAAGAGCTGTGAGAGGGGCAGCAACTTGACCGAAATTACGAATGAAACGCCGATAGAAATTAGCGAAACCTAAAAGCGCTGCAACTCGACACGTGACCTTGGAACGGGCCAATCACTGACAGCTTGGACCTTAGCGGAATCCATCTGAATGCCTTCAGCGGAAATAACGGAACCGAGAAAAGTAACGGAGGAGACATGAAAAGAGCACTTCTCAGCCTTTACGTAGAGACAATTCTCTAAAAGGCGCTGTAGAACACGTCGAACGTGCTGAACATGAATCTCGAGTGACGGAGAAAAAATCAGGATATCGTCAAGATAGACAAAAACAAAGATGTTCAGCATGTCTCTCAGAACATCATTAACTAATGCCTGAAAAACAGCTGGCGCATTGGCGAGACCGAACGGCAGAACCCGGTACTCAAAATGCCCTAACGGAGTGTTAAACGCCGTTTTCCACTCGTCCCCCTCTCTGATGCGCACGAGATGGTAAGCGTTACGAAGGTCCAACTTAGTAAAGCACCTGGCTCCCTGCAGAATCTCGAAGGCTGATGACATAAGGGGAAGCGGATAACGATTCTTAACCGTTATGTCATTCAGCCCTCGATAATCCACGCAGGGGCGCAGAGTACCGTCCTTCTTCTTAACAAAAAGAACCCCGCCCCGGCCGGAGAGGAAGAAGGCACTATGGTACCGGCGTCAAGAGACACAGACAAATAATCCTCGAGAGCCTTACGTTCGGGAGCCGACAGAGAGTATAGTCTACCCCGAGGAGGAGTGGTCCCCGGAAGGAGATCAATACTACAATCATACGACCGGTGAGGAGGAAGGGAGTTGGCTCGGGACCGACTGAAGACCGTGCGCAGATCATGATATTCCTCCGGCACTCCTGTCAAATCGCCAGGTTCCTCCTGAGAAGTAGGGACAGAAGAAACGGGAGGGATGGCAGACATTAAACACTTCACATGACAAGAAACGTTCCAGGATAGGATAGAATTACTAGACCAATTAATAGAAGGATTATGACATACTAGCCAGGGATGACCCAAAACAACAGGTGTAAACGGTGAACGGAAAATCAAAAAAGAAATAGTCTCACTGTGGTTACCAGATACTGTGAGGGTTAAAGGTAGTGTCTCAAATCTGATACTGGGAAGATGACTACCATCTAAGGCGAACATGGGCGTAGGCTTCTCTAACTCTCTGAAAGGAATGTCATGTTTCCGAACCCATGCTTCGTCCATGAAACAACCCTCAGCCCCAGAGTCTATCAAGGCACTACATGTAGCACCCGAACCGGTCCAGCGTAGATGGACCGACAAAGTAGTACAGGATTTTGATGGAGAGACTTGAGTAGTTGCGCTCACCTGTAGCCCTCCGCTTACAGATGAGCTCTGGCTTTTACTGGACATGAATTAACAAAATGTCCAGCAACTCCGCAATAGAGGCACAGGCGGTTGGTGATCCTCCGTTCCCTCTCCTTAGTCGAGATGCGAATCCCTCCCAGCTGCATGGGCTCAGTCTCTGAGCCAGAGGAGGGAGATGGTTGCGATGCGGAGCAGGGAAACACCGTTGATGCGAGCTCTCTTCCACGAGCCCGGTGACGAAGATCTACCCGTCGTTCTATGCGGATGGCGAGAGCAATCAAAGAGTCCACATCTGAAGGAACCTCCCGGGAGAGAATCTCATCCTTAACCACTGCGTGGAGTCCCTCCAGAAAACGAGCGAGCAGCGCCGGCTCGTTCCACTCACTAGAGGCAGCAAGAGTGCGAAACTCAATAGAATAATCCGTTATGGACCGTTCACCTTGGCATAAGGAAGCCAGGGCCCTCGAAGCCTCCCTACCAAAAACTGAACGGTCAAAAACCCGAATCATCTCCTCTTTAAAGTTCTGGAACTTGTTAGAGCAATCAGCCCTTGCCTCCCAGATAGCTGTGCCCCATTCTCGAGCCCGGCCAGTAAGGAGTGAAATGACGTAAGCAACCCGAGCTCTCTCTCTAGAGTATGTGTTGGGTTGGAGAGAGAACACAATCTCACACTGCGTGAGAAAGGAGCGGCACTCAGTGGGCTGCCCGGAGTAGCAAGGTGGGTTATTAACCCTAGGTTCTGGAGGCTCGGCAGGCCAGGAAGTAACAGGTGGCACGAGACGAAGACTCTGGAACTGTCCAGAGAGGTCGGAAACCTGAGCGGCCAGGTTCTCCACGGCATGGCGAGCAGCAGACAATTCCTGCTCGTGTCTGCCGAGCATGGCTCCTTGGATCTCGACGGCAGTGTAACGAGCGTCTGAAGTCGCTGGGTCCATTCCTTGGTCGGTTCCTTCTGTCATGCAGGTGAAAGAGGACCCAAAAGCGACTTGGCGAAAACAGAGTCTTTAATCCAGTAAAGTGAATACAAACAAAAAAACACAACTTTCACTCGAAATGACGAGGACAAACTGGAGACTCGATCTTGAACAGCAGGTGAACAGCAGGTTGCCTCGGGAAGGCACTCGAACCAGACAGACTCAGACACCTGCTCACCACGCAGCATCTGAGGAAAACACGACACGACAGGGCGATACACAATCACAGCACGGTGAATTCTAAACAAGGAACCGACAGGACAGGAACGGAACACAAAGGAAGAAATAGGGACTCTAATCAGGGGAAAGGATCGGGAACAGGTGTGGGAAGACTAAATGATTGATTAGGGGAATAGGAACAGCTGGGAGCAGGAACGGAACGATAGAGAGAAGAGAGAGCGAGAGAGTGAGAGAGGGAGGGGGAGAGAGAGGGATAGAAAGAGGGAAAGAACCTAATAAGACCAGCAGAGGGAAACGAATAGAATGGGGAGCACAGGGACAAGACATGATAATAAATGACAAACATGACAGCCAGAGGACAAAAATCAGTTAACCACCTAACTGAGGATCTCAATTTAACCTTGCGCAATACCCTAGATACAGTTGCACCCCTAAAAACTAAAAACATTTCTCATAAGAAACTAGCTCCCTGGTACACAGAAAATACCCGAGCTCTGAAGCAAGCTTCCAGAAAATTGGAACGGAAATGGCGCCACACCAAACTGGAAGTCTTCCGACTAGCTTGGAAAGACGGTACCGTGCAGTACTGAAGAGCCCTTACTGCTGCTCGATCATCCTATTTTTCTAACTTAATTGAGGAAAATAAGAACAATCCGAAATTCCTTTTTGATATTGTCGCAAAGCTAACTAAAAAGCAGCATTCCCCAAGAGAGGATGACTTTCACTTTAGCAGTGATAAATTCATGAACTTCTTTGAGGAAAAGATTATGATTATTAGAAAGCAAATTACGGGCGGAGCTAGCATGTTGGAGTGAACGGCTGTGCGTGAGAGGCTCCTGCAACTTTTTTGCAAAATAATCTAATTTAACCTACTTTATTGCACTTTTTACAACAAACGTTTCTTTCTAATACAAGATTGTAACTTTTTATATGAAAATGCCGAGTAATAAGCGACCGAAGGACAATAAATCCACAGCAGAGGCCTACTCCCCACTAAACAACGAGACAGACATGACGGGAGGCACATGCAACAACGTGACACTTACAGAACTTACCCGGGCTTTGTGGGAGCTACGTGTTGCTATAGCTGAGGATCTTAAGGCCACTATTGCTGAGCTGGACACCAAAATCGAGAGCGTCATTCGAACGGTCGCTTCGCATGGCCAGAGTATTGTGGACCTTGAGAAAGCTTCTGAATTCAACGCTGGTAGGAT
>NW_025744907.1:195000-210000 GCF_021184085.1 Oncorhynchus gorbuscha
TATTGGCGCTGTGATTTTGTCGCCTGTCAATCTGGAGATGTCACTTTATTGTAACAATCCTATAATACATAGCACAGTCCGAATCTGGAAGCAAATTAAAGTCCACTTTGAGCTCAGACCAATGTCATTCATGCTCCCTATCACCAGGAATCCCTCCTTTGCCCCTTCTAACCTTGATAACACCTTTGAGCGATGGGGAGAGTTGGGGATAAGCACCATAGGGGATTTATACATAGAAGGGACCTTTGCTTCCTTTGAGCTGCTGAGGGAAACTTATAATCTTCCCAGAAGTAATTTTTTCAGATACCTACAAATTAGAGACTACGTTAGAAAACACCTCCCAACATTTGAGAATGCTAAACCTTCCATGTTTGACGGATGCATAAAAATATGCCCCACCTCAGATAAACTGATATCGCGTCTATATGATGCTTTTCAATCTGTTAGCACACCTTCTACTGATGCCATCAAGGCAAAATGGGAGGAAGAACTAGGGACTGACATCTCAGTGGCAGACTGGGAAGAGAGCTTGGAGTATATCCACACATGCTCCAATAATTCCAGACATCGTCTCATACAATTCAAGGTATTACACAGATTACACTATTCCAAAACTAAACTGCATAGGATATTTCCTGATACATCCCCTACATGTGATAAATGTCAGGCCACGCAGGGTACACTACTCCACTGCTTTGCCCTATGCTCTAGCTTGCATGGTTATTGGTGTGGAATTTTAGGATCCTCTCTGAAGTTTTGGAGACTTCAATAGATCCAGACCCGCTTCTGATAATCCTGGGAGTATCTGAGTCCCTAAACAGATTAACCAACCCCAAAAACAACTAATCTCGTATGGTCTCATCTCGGCAAAAAAACTAATCTTGTTGTTTTGGAAAAGGAGGGAAGCGCCCTCTACCAAATTATGGCTCAGTGAATTGGCAAACACTGTACACTTAGAAAGAATTAGATATATTCTGAACAATAAATTATCAACATTTGATAAAATCTGGCAGCCTTTCCTCTCCTACTTGGACGAGTCGGCGCTGTGAATTTGTACTTATTAACGCACTCTCAATGGTAAAATTTTTATCTACCTTTGGGCAGCGTGTGTTGGCCCTACCACCCGAGCAGTTGGGAGGGGGGGGAATAGGGGATGGGGGATAGGGGGGACATCTTCCCTCTTTCTTTCTACGTGTCCTTGTTTTGTATGTCGTGTTCTGTATTATTTGTTCTGCACCCAGAACTCTGGGTCTTGTTGTTCCTGTATGCTCTTTTATGTTTAGATAAGAATTGTATACCTGTCATGTATACCTATACACCATTCTTGTGTGTGTTTAATAAAAATATTTGAAACAAAGAAAGCAAATTACGGACTCCTCTTTAAATCTGCGTATTCCTCCAAACCTCAGTTGTCCTGAGTCTACACAACTCTGCCAGGACCTAGGATCAAGGGAGACGCTCAAGTGTTTTAGTACTATATCTCTTGACACAATGATGAAAATAATCATGGCCTCTAAACCTTCAAGCTGCATACTGGACCCTATTCCAACTAAAATACTGAAAGAGCTGCTTCCTGTGCTTGGCCCTCCTATGTTGAACATAATAAACGGCTCTCTATCCACCGGATGTGTACCAAACTCACTAAAAGTGGCAGTAATAAAGCCTCTCTTGAAAAAGCCAAACCTTGACCCAGAAAATATAAAAAACTATCGGCCTATATCGAATCTTCCATTCCTCTCAAAAATTTTAGAGAAGGCTGTTGCGCAGCAACTCACTGCCTTCCTGAAGACAAACAATGTATACGAAATGCTTCAGTCTGGTTTTAGACCCCATCATAGCACTGAGACGGCACTTGTGAAGGTGGTAAATGACATTTTAATGGCATCGGACCGAGGCTCTGCATCTGTCCTCGTGCTCCTAGACCTTAGTGCTGCTTTTGATACCATCGATCACCACATTCTTTTGGAGAGATTGGAAACCCAAATTGGTCTACACGGACATGTTCTGGCCTGGTTTAGATCTTATCTGTCGGAAAGATATCAGTTTGTCTCTGTGAATGGTTTGTCATCTGACAAATCAACTGTAAATGTTGGTGTTCCTCAAGGTTCTGTTTTAGGACTACTATTGTTTTCACTATATATTTTACCCCTTGGGGATGTTATTCGAAAACATAATGTTAACTTTCACTGCTATGCGGATGACACACAGCTGTACATTTCAATGAAACATGGTGAAGCCCCAAAATTGCCGTCGCTAGACGCATGTGTTTCAGACATAAGGAAGTGGATGGCTGCAAACTTTCTACTATTAAACTCGGACAAAACAGAGATGCTTGTTCTAGGTCCCAAGAAACAAAGAGATCTTCTGTTGAATCTGACAATTAATCTTAATGGTTGTACAGTCGTCTCAAATAAAACTGTGAAGGACCTCGGCGTTACTCTGGACCCTGATCTCTCTTTTGAAGAACATATCAAGACCATTTCGAGGGCAGCTTTTTCCATCTACGTAACATTGCAAAAATCAGAAACTTTCTGTCCAAAAATGATGCAGAAAAATTAATCCATGCTTTTGTCACTTCTAGGTTAGACTACTGCAATGCTCTACTTTCCGGCTACCCGGATAATGCACTAAATAAACTTCAGTTAGTGCTAAATACGGCTGCTAGAATCCTGACTAGAACCAAAATATTTGATCATATTACTCCAGTGCTGGCCTCTCTACACTGGCTTCCTGTCAAAGCAAGGGCTGATTTCAAGGTTTTACTGCTAACCTACAAAGCATTACATGGGCTTGCTCCTACCTATCTTTCTGATTTGGTCCTGCCGTACATACCTACACGTACGCTACTGTCACAAGACGCAGGCCTCCTAATTGTCCCTAGAATTTCTAAGCAAACAGCTGGAGGCAGGGCTATCTCCTATAGAGCTCCATTTTTATGGAATGGTCTGCCTACCCATGTCAGAGACGCAAACTCGGTCTCAACCTTTAAGTCTTTACTGAAGACTCATCTCTTCAGTGGGTCATATGATTGAGTGTAGTCTGGCCCAGGAGTGGGAAGGTGAACGGAAAGGCTCTGGAGCAACGAACCGCCCTTGCTGTCTCTGCCTGGCCGGTTCCCCTCTTTCCACTGGGATTCTCTGCCTCTAACCCTATTACAGGGGCTGAGTCACTGGCTTACTGGGGCTCTCTCATGCCGTCCCTGGAAGGGGTGCTTCACCTGAGTGGGTTGATTCACTGTTGTGGTCATCCTGTCTGGGTTGGCGCCCTCCCCCTTGGGTTGTGCCGTGGTGGAGATCTTTGTGGGCTATACTCAGCCTTGTCTCAGGATGGTAAGTTGGTGGTTGAAGATATCCCTCTAGTGGTGTGGGGGCTGTGCTTTGGCAAAGTGGGTGGGATTATATCCTTCCTGTTTGGCCCTGTCCGGGGGTGTCCTCGGATGGGGCCACAGTGTCTCCTGACCCCTCCTGTCTCAGCCTCCAGTATTTATGCTGCAGTAGTTTATGTGTCGGGGGCTAGGGTCAGTTTGTTATATCTGGAGTACTTCTCCTGTCCTATTCGGTGTCCTGTGTGAATCTAAGTGTGCGTTCTCTAATTCTCTCTTTCTTTCTTTCTCTCTCTCGGAGGACCTGAGCCCTAGGACCATGCCCCAGGACTACCTGACATGATGATTCCTTGCTGTCCCCAGTCCACCTGGCCATGCTGCTGCTCCAGTTTCAACTGACCTGAGCCCTAGGACCATGCCCGGGACTACCTGAAATGATGACTCATTGATGTCCCCCTTCCACCTGGCCATGCTGCTGCTCCAGTTTCAACTGTTCTGCCTTACTATTATTCGACCATGCTGGTCATTTATGAACATTTGAACATCTTGTCCATGTTCTGTTATAATCTCCACCCGACACAGCCAGAAGAGGACTGGCCACCCCACATAGCCTGGTTCCTCTCTAGGTTTCTTCCTAAGTTTTGGCCTTTCTAGGGAGTTTTTCCTAGCCACCGTGCTTCTACACCTGCATTGCTTGCTGTTTGGGGTTTTAGGCTGGGTTTCTGTACAGCACTTTGAGATATCAGCTGATGTACGAAGGGCTATATAAATACATTTGATTTGATTTGATATCGTTGTCTCTGATTGAGAATCATACTTAGGCAGCCTTTTCCCACCTGGGTTTGTGGGTAGTTGTTTTCTGTATAGTTTTAGTTACCTTTCTCGCTTTGTTATTTTTGTTCTAGTGTTCAGATTGAAATAAATATCATGAACACGTACCATGCTGCGCTTTGGTCCACTCCTCCTTCATCAGACGAGTGTGACAGCCCCAGGACAGCAACTGTCACGAGTCCGACCGAGGGTGGTTTCCCTTCCCGGGCGGATGGTGCTCGGCGGTCGTCGTCACCGGCCTATTAGCTGCCACTGATTGTCTTTCCTCCCCCTCCTTGTATGTTTATTGGTAGCACCTGTTTATGTATGATTAGTTTGTCTTTATTAGACAGCCGGCCCGCCTGGATTATTTCAGTGTAACCTCCGGCTCTGTTGAAGAGGTACGTGTTAGTGCCTGGTTGTGATTTTTCCGTTGTACATTTTCATTCCCTATGTATGGGGCCGTTACTATTGTGAGCACCCTGTGGTGTGTTGGTGCTATTAAAGACGCACAGCATTGAACTCTCTGTCTCCTGCGTTTGACTTCACACCCACGACACCCGGAGCATTACAGCAATACAATTAGACACAACCAAATCATGAGAAAACAAAAATGTAATTTGTTGACACATTGGAAAGAACTAACCAAAAAATAAAGCAAACTAGAATTCTATTTGGCCCTAAACAGATTACCTGATCACTGTGACTGACCCAAAATTTTGGAAAGCTTTGAATATGTACAGACTCAGTGAGCATAGCCTTGCTATTGAGAGAGGCCACCATATGCAACGCTGGCTCTCAAGAGAGAGCAAAAGGAAGTGGAAACTGAGCTGCACTTCGTAACCTCCTGCCAAATGACTATATTAGAGACACATATTTCCCTCAGATTACACAGACAAAAAAATCGAAAACCATTCCAATTTTGATAAACTCCCATATCTGTCAGGTGCAATACCACAGTGTTCCATCACAACAGCAAGATGTGTGACCTGTTGCCAAAAGAAAAGGACAACCAGTGGAGCACAAACACCATTATAACTACAAACTATATTTATTTGTCCATTTACAGTGCATTTGGAAAGTGCATTTCAGTGCATTTCCCACAGTGCATTTCCCCTTTTCCACATTTGGTACATTACACCCTTATTCTAAAATTGATTAAATTAATCTACACACATTACCCCAGAATGATAAAACAATAAAGATTTTTTAGAGTTTTTTTCAAATGTATAAAAAAAAAACAGAGCTTATTTATTTAAGTATTCAGACCCTTTGCTATGAGACTCAAAATTGAGCTCAGGTGCATCCTGTTTACATTGATCATCCTTTGAGATGTTTCTACAACTTGATTGGAGTCCAAAAAACCAAGCCATGAAGCAAAGGATTTGTCAGTAGGGCTTCGAGACAGGATTGTGTTGAGGGACAGATCTGGTGAAGGGTACCAAAAAATGTCTGTGTCATTGAAGGTCCCCAACAACACAGTGGCCTCCATCATTCTTAAATGGAAGAATTGGAACCACCAAGCAATCGTGCGACAAGGGCCTTGGTCAGGGAGGTGACCAAGAATCCTATGATCACTCTGAGAGAACTCCAGAGTTCCTCTGTAGAGATGAGAGAAACTTCCAGAAAAACAACTATCACTGCAGCACTCCACCAATCAGGCCTTTATGATAAGGTGGCCAGACGGAAGCCACTCCTTAGTAAAAGGCACATGACAGCCTGCTTGGAGTTTGCAAAAGGCACCTAAAGTTCTCTCAGACCATGATAAACAAGATTCTCTAGTCTGATGAAACCAAGATTGAACTCTTTGGCCTGAATGCCAAGAACCACATCTGGAGGAAATCTGGCAACATCCCTACGGTGAAACATGGTGGTGGCAGCATCATGCTGTGGGGAGTTTTTTCAGCAGCACGGGCTGGGAGACTAGTCAGGATCGAGGGAAAGATGAACAGAGTACAGAGAGATCCTTGATGAAAACCTTCTCCAGGGCGCTCAGGACCCCAGACTGGGGCGAAGGTTCACCTTCCGACAGGACAACGACCCTAAGTACACAGCCAAGACAACGCAGGAGTGGCTTCGGGATAAGTCACTTAATTTCCTTGAGTGGCCCAGCCAGAGCCCGGTGTGGTCCAGCCGATCCAACATCTCTGGAGTGACACTCCCCAATCAACCTGTCAGAGCTTGAGAGGATCTGCCGAGAAGTATTGGAGAAACTCCCCAAAGACAGGTGTGCTTGTAGCGTCACACAATACAGGTGTGCTTGTAGCGTCATACCCAAGAAGACTCGAGGCTGTAATCGCTGCCAAAGGTGCTTCAACAAAGTACTGAGAAAATGTGATATTTCAGTTTTTTATAAATGTGCAAACGTTTATAAAAACCTGTTTTTGCTTTGTCATTATATGGTATTGTGTGTAGAAAATCCATGTCAGAATAAGACTGAAACGTAACAAAATGTGGAAAACTCAAGGGGTCTGAATACTTTGTATTTTCCTTTTCATACTTAACTATTTGCACATTGCGACAACACTGTACTTAGCCAATAATATAACATTTAAATGTCTATATTCTTTTGAAACTTTTGTGAGTGTAATGTTTACTGTTAATTTCTGATTGATAAGTTCACTTTTGTGTATTATCTATTCGACTTGCTTTGTCAATGTAAACATGTTTTGCATGCCAATAAAGCCCTTTTGAAATGAATTTAGAGAAAGAAACACATACACACACACACACACATCGAACACACACACGCTGAAAGCACTCAGAAAGAAAAAACAATTTTCAAGGCAATATCACCACATCCAGTCATGTGGATGGTTTTGGTTGTTACCCACACTGAGATCCTCATGGTGACCCACACTGAGATCCTGGTGGTGACCCACACTGAGATCCTGGTGGTGACCCACACTGAGAACATGGTGGTGAGCCACACTGAGATCCTGGTGGTGACCCACACTGAGATCCTGGTGGTGACCCACACTGAGAACCTGGTGGTGACCCACACTGAGATCCTGGTGGTGACCCACACTGAGATCCTGGTGGTGACTTACACTGAGATCCTAATGGTGACCTACACTGAGATCCTGGTGGTGACCCACACTGAGATCTTGGTGGTGACCCACACTGAGATCCTGGTGGTGACCTACACTGAGATCCTGGTAATGGTGACCTACACTGAGATCCTGGTGGTGGTGACCTACACTGAGATCCTGGTGGTGGTGACCCACACTGAGATCCTGGTGGTGACCTACACTGAGATCCTGGTAATGGTGACCTACACTGAGATCCTGGTGGTGGTGACCCACACTGAGATCCTGGTGGTGACCTACACTGAGATCCTGGTGGTGACCTACACTGAGATCCTGGTGGTGGTGACCTACACTGAGATCCTGGTGGTGGTGACCTACACTGAGATCCTGGTGGTGGTGACCCACACTGAGATCCTGGTGGTGACCTACACTGAGATCCTGGTGGTGGTGACCTACACTGAGATCCTGGTGGTGGTGACCCACACTGAGATCCTGGTGGTGGTGACCCACACTCAGATCCTGGTGGTGACCCACACTGAGAACCTGGTGGTGACCCACACTGAGATCCTGGTGGTGACCCACACTGAGATCCTGGTGGTGACTTACACTGAGATCCTAATGGTGACCTACACTGAGATCCTGGTGGTGACCCACACTGAGATCTTGGTGGTGACCCACACTGAGATCCTGGTGGTAACCTACACTGAGATCCTGGTAATGGTGACCTACACTGAGATCCTGGTGGTGGTGACCTACACTGAGATCCTGGTGGTGGTGACCCACACTGAGATCCTGGTGGTGACCTACACTGAGATCCTGGTAATGGTGACCTACACTGAGATCCTGGTGGTGGTGACCCACACTGAGATCCTGGTGGTGACCTACACTGAGATCCTGGTGGTGACCTACACTGAGATCCTGGTGGTGGTGACCTACACTGAGATCCTGGTGGTGGTGACCCACACTGAGATCCTGGTGGTGACCTACACTGAGATCCTGGTGGTGGTGACCTACACTGAGATCCTGGTGGTGGTGACCCACACTGAGATCCTGGTGGTGGTGACCCACACTGAGATCCTGGTGGTGGTGACCCACACTCAGATCCTGGTGGTGGTGACCCACACTGAGATCCTGGTGGTGGTGACCCACACTGAGATCCTGGTGGTGGTGACCCACACTCAGATCCTGGTGGTGGTGACCCACACTCAGATCCTGTGTCTGAGTCTGGCTGTGGTGTTGGGTTACTGGATATTATGGAATGAATGGAGCTGGAGTCTGGAAAGAGTGAAGTTTTGTGTTTGTGTCTCCACCAGCTGTACTACTCAGCCAGGCTCTCCCGAGGGGGTTGGGGGGGGGGTGTAGAAGGGTGGATAGGGGGGAGAAAGTGGCAGGGGGTTCACTCCCACGCAAAGGCTCCAAAGGCATAGGGAGAGGGGCCGGTTTAATGAGGGGGAATAGGGGAAGTTGAGGTGGGTTGTGAGAGACAGAGAGAGAATGTGGGGGATTAAGCATGGATCGCAGTCTGCATTCCAGTGGGGTTGAGGTCAGGGCTCTGTGCAGGCTAGTCAAGTTCTTCCACACCGATCTCAGCAAATCCTTTCCGTATGGACCTCGCTTTGTGCACAGGGCCATTGTCATGCTGGAACAGGAAAGGGCCTTCCCCAAACTGTTGACACAAAGTTGGAAGCACAGAATCATCTAGAATGTCATTATATGCTGTAGCGTTAAGATTTCCCTTTACATTTACATTTACATTTAAGTCATTTAGCAGACGCTCTTATCCAGACCTTTACTGGAACTAAGGGGCCCGAACCATGAAAACAGCCCCAGACCATGATTCCTCCTCCACCAATCTTTACGGTTGGCACTATCATTCGGATAGGTAACGTTCTCCTGGCCTCCGCCAAACCCAGATTTGTCTGCCGGACTGCCAGATGGTGAAGCGTTTCCACTGCTCCAGAGTCCAATGGTGGCGATCTTTACACCACTCCAGACTCTTGGCATTGCGCATGGTGATCTTAGGCTTGTGTGCGGCTGCTCGGCCATGGAAACCCATTTCATGAAGCTTCCGACAAATAGTTATTGTGCTGACTTTGCTTCCAGAGTCAATTTGGAACTCGGTAATGAGTGGTGCAACTGAGGGCAGACGATATTTATGCTCTACGAGCTTCAGCACTCGGAGGCCCGGTTCTGTGAGCCTGTGAGGCATACCGCTTTGCGGCTGAGCCATTGTTGCTCCTAGGTGTTTCCACTTCACAATAACAGATCTTACAGTTGACCGGGGCAGCTCTAGCAGAGCAGAAATTGGACGAACTGACTTGCTGGAAAGGTGGCATCCTAAGACGGTGCCACGTTGAAAGTCACTGAGCTCTTCAGTAAGGCCATTCTACTGCCGATATTTATCTACGGAGATTGCATGGCTGGGTGCTCGATTTTATAAACCTGTCAGCAACGGGTGTGGCTGAAATAGATGATTACACTAATTTGAAGAGGTGTCCACATACTTATGTATATATTGTGTATCCACTGAGAGCTCTCTGTCTGTCCATTCTGTGGAAGAAGAACTAAACTGTGCTTCGTCAGATGTCAGTCTAAAACACTAACAGTGGTTAAGAGGTTATTATGGCATCTTCCTGTGCAAACTGCTGACTCTGCAAGTTGTCCCAGCCTATAATATCTGTAGAGAGAATGCAAGGAAAGGCAACAATGATAAAGACATTAATCCACAGAGGGAGAAGCATGATAGACTCCATGAGATAGGAGCCAGGGTAATGAGACAGGAACCAGGGTAATGAGACAGGAGCCGGGGTAATGAGACGGGAGCCAGGGTAATGAGACAGGAGCCAGAGTAATAAGATAGGAGCCAGGGTAATGAGACAGGAGCCAGGGTAATGAGACAGGAGCCAGGGTAATAAGATAGGAGCCAGGGTAATGAGACAGGAGCCAGGTTAATGAGACAGGAGCCAGGGTAATGAGACAGGTGCCAGGGTAATGAGACAGGAGCCAGAGTAATAAGATAGGAGCCAGGGTAATGAGACAGGGGCCAGGGTAATAAGACAGGAGCCAGGGTAATGAGACAGGAGTGAGGGTAATGAGACAGGTGCCAGGGTAATGAGACAGGAGCCAGAGTAATAAGATAGGAGCCAGGGTAATGAGACAAGAGCCAGGGTAATGAGACAGGAGCCAGGGTAATGAGACAGGAGCCAGGGTAATGAGACAGGAGCCAGGGTAATGAGACAGGAGCCAGGGTAATGAGACAGGAGTCAGGGTAATGAGACAGGAGCCAGGGTAATGAGACAGGAGCCAGGGTAATGAGACAGGAGCCAGGGTAATGAGACATGTGCCAGGGTAATGAGACAACAGGTGCCAGGGTAATGAGACAGGAGCCAGGGTAATGAGACAGGAGCCAAGGTAATGAGACAGGAGCCAGGGTAATAAGACAGGAGCCAGGGTAATGAGACAGGAGCCAGGGTAATGCCACATTGACAAAAACTGTCAACACAAAGACAAAGGGAAGTGGAGAGGAGGAAGATTGAGGAAGAGGGGTAAGAACATTCGTTTTTGCACACCTCCACTGGTCTGCCTTTCTTTCGCTAGCCTCTCCCTTTTCCTCTCTCTCTCGCTCTTCACACACACAAACACACACACACAACATACTGGTATTCAGTCAGGTCTTCGGTTCCACAGGAACCTGATCTGTCTTAAAACAGGACATGCTGAAATTGAATGGTGATTACTTGGAGCCTCCATGAGAGGGAGGGAGGGAGATAGCGAGTATACAGTATACAGAACATACACTGAGTGTACAAAACATTATGAACACCTGCTATTTCCATGACAGCCTGACTAGGTGGATCCAGGTGAAAGCTATGATCCCTTATTCATGTTACTTGTTAAATCCTCTTCAATCAGTGTAGATGAAGGGGAGGAGACAGGTTAAAGAAGGAGTTTTAAGCCTTGAGACAATTGAGACATGGATTGTGTATGTGTGCCATTCAGAGGGTCAATGGGCAAGACAAAATATTTAAATGCCTTTGAACAGGGTATGGTAGTAGGTGCCAGGCACACTGGTTTGAGTGTGTCAAGAAATGCAACACTGCTGGGATTTTCACGTTCAACAGTTTTCCGTGTGTATGAAGAATGGTCTACTACCCAAAAGACATCCAGCCAACTTCAAATCAAATTTTATTTGTAACATACACATGGTTAGAAAATGATGATGCGAGTGTAGCGAAATGCTTGTGCTTCTAGTTCTGACCGTGCAGTAATATCTAACAAGTAATCTAACAATTTCACAACAACAACTACCTTATACACACAAGTGTAAAGGAATGAATAAGAATATGTACATAAAAATATATGAATGAGTGATGGCCGAACGGCATAGGCAAGATGCCGTAGATGGTATCGAGTACAGTATATACATATGAGATTAGTAATGTTATCATTATATAAAGTGGCATTGTTTAAAGTGACTAGTGATACATTTTTACATCAATTTTTCCATTATTAAAGTGGTTGGAGTTGAGTCAGTATGTTGGCAGCAGCCACTCAATGTTAGTGATGGCTGCTTAACATTCTGATGGCCTTGAGATAGAAGCTGTTTTTCAGTCTCTCGGTCCCAGCTTTGATGCACCTGAACTGACCTCACCTTCTGGATGATAGCGGGGTGAACAGGCAGTGGCTTGGGTGGTTGTTGTCCTTGATGATCTATTTGGCCTTCCTGTGACATCGGGTGGTGTAGGTGTCCTGGAGGGCAGGTAGTTTGCCCGCGGTAATGTGTTGTGCAGACCACACTACCCTCTGGAGAGCCTTAGGGTTGTGGGCGGAGCAGTTGCCGTACCAGGTGGTGATACAGCCTGACAGGATGCTCTCGATTGTGCATCTGTAAAAGTTTGTGAGAGTTTTCTTCAGCCTCCTGAGGTTGAAGAGGCGCTGTTGCGCCTTCTTCACCATGCTGTCTGTGTGGGTGGACCATTTCAGTTTGTCCTTGATGTGTACGCAGAGGAACTTAAAACGTTCCACCTTCTCCACTACTGTCCTGTCGATGTGATTTGGGAGGTGCTCCCTTTGCTGGTTCCTGAAGTCCACAATCATCTCCGTTGTTTTGTTGAGGTTGAGTGTGAGGTTATTTTCCTGACACCACATTCCTTGGCCCTCACCTCCTCCCTGTAGGCCGTCTTGTTGTTGTTGGTAATCAAGCCTACCACTGTAGTGTCTGCAAACTTGATGATTGAGTTGGAGGAGTGCATGGCCACGCAGTCATGGGTGAACAGGGAGCACAGGAGAGGGCTCAGAACGCACCATTGTGGAGCCACAGTGTTGAGGATCAGCGGGGTGGAGATGTTGTTACTTACACTCACCATCTGGGGGCGGCCTGTCAGAAAGTCCAGGACCCGTACAGGGTGGGGTCCAGACCCAGGATCTCGAGCTTAATGACGATTTTGGAGGGTACAATGGTGTTAAATGCCGAGCTGTAGTCGATGAACAGCATTCTTACATAGGTATTCCTCTTGTCCAGATGTTTTAGGGCAGTGTGCAGTGTGATTGCGATTGCGTCATCTGCGGACCTATTGGGGCGGTAAGCAAATTGAAGTGAGTTTAGGGTGTCAGGTAGGGTGGAGGTGACATGGTCCTTGACTAGTCTCTCAAAGCACTTCATGATGACGGAAGTGAGTGCTACGGGCGATAGTCATTTAGCTCAGTTACCTTAGCTTTCTTGGAAACAGGAACAATGGTGGCCTTCTTGAAGCATGTGGGAACAGCAGACTGGGATAAGGATTGATTGAATACGTCCGTAAATACACCAGCCAGTTGGTCTGCGCATGCTCTGAAGACGCGTCGAGGGATTCTGTCTGGGCCGGCAGCCTTGCGAGGGTTAACGCGTTTAAATGTTTACTCAAGTCGGCTGCAGTGAAGGAGAGCCCAGAGGTTTTGGTAGCGGGCTGTGTCGGTGGCACTCAAAGCGAGGTAAGAAGTTATTTAGTCTGTCTGGGAGCAAGACATTGTGGTCCGCGACGGGGCTGGTTTTACTTTTGTAGTCCGTGATTGACTGTAGACCCTGCCACATACCTCTCATGTCTGAGCCGTTGAATTGCGACTCTACTTTGTCTCTATACTGACGCTTGGCTTGTTTGATTGCCTTGCTGAGGGAATAGCTACACTCTTTGTATTCGGTCATGTTTGATTAAAAGCAGTGGTTCACGCTTTCAGTTTTGTGCAAAAGCTGCCATCAATCCACGGTTTCTGGTTGGGGAAAGTTTTAATAATCGCTGTGGGTACAACATCACCGATGCTAATTAACTCGCTCACCGAATCAGCGTATTCATCAATGTTATTGTGCGACGCTATGCGGAACATATCCCAGTCCTCGTGATCGAAACAATCTTGAAGCATGGAATCCGATTGGTCAGACCAGCGTTGAACAGACCTGAGCACGGGCCTTTCCTGTTTTAGTTTCTGTCTATAGGTTGGGAGCAACAAAATGGAGTCGTGGTCTGATTTTCCAAAAAGAGGGCGGGAGAGGGCTTTGTATGCATCGCGGAAGTTAGAATAGCAATGATCCAGGGTTTTGCCAGCCCGGGTCACGCATTTGATATGCTGATAGAATTTAGGGAGCCTTGTTTTCAGATTAGCCTTGTTTAAATCCCCAGCTCCAATAAATGCAGCCTCAGGATATGTGGTTTCCAGTTTACATAGAGTCCAATGAAGTTCTTTCAGGGCCGTCGATGTGTCTGCTTGGGGGGATATACACGACTGTGATTATAATCGAAGAAAATTATCTTGGTAGATAATGCTGTCGGCATTTGATTGTAAGGAGTTCTAGGTCAGGTGAACAAAAGGACTTGAGTTCCTGTATGTTGTTATGATCACATCACGTCTTGTTAATCATAAGGAATACACCCCACCCTTCTTCTTACCAGAGAGATGTTTGTTTCTGTCGGCGCAATGTTTAAAGAAACTAGGTGGCTGTACCGACTCTGATAACGTATCCCGAGTGAGCCATGATTCCGTGAAACAAAGAACGTCTCTGATGTCTCTCTGCAATGCTACCCTTGCTCGGATTTCATCTACCTTGTTGTCAAGAGACTGGACATTGGCAAGTAGTATACTCGGGAGCGGTGCGCGAGGTGCCCGTCTACGGAGCCTGACCAGAAGACCGCTCTGTCTGCCCTTTCTGCGGTGTTTTGGGTCACCGGCTGGGATCCGATCCATTGTCCTGGGTGGTGGACCAAACAGAGGATCCGCTTCGGGAAAGTCGTATTCCTGGTCGTAATGTTGGTAAGTTGACGTTGCTCTTCTATCCAATAGTTCCTGCCAGCTGTACGTTTACATTACATTTTACATTTAAGTCATTTAGCAGACGCTCTTATCCAGAGCGACTTACAAATTGGTGCATTCACCTTATGACATCCAGTGGGACAGTCACTTGACAATAGTGCATCTAAAACTTAGGGGGGGGGTGGGGTGAGAGGGATTACTTAACCTATCCTAGGTATTCCTTAAAGAGGTGGGGTTTCAGGTGTCTCCGGAAGGTGGTGATTGACTCCGCTGTCCTGGCGTCGTGAGGGAGTTTGTTCCACCATTGGGGGGGCCAGGGCAGCGAACAGTTTTGACTGGGCTGAGCGGGAGCTGTACTTCCTCAGTGGTAGGGAGGCGAGCAGGCCAGAGGTGGATGAACGCAGTGCCCTTGTTTGGGTGTAGGGCCTGATCAGAGCCTGGAGGTACTGAGGTGCCGTTCCCCTCACAGCTCCGTAGGCAAGCACCATGGTCTTGTAGCGGATGCGAGCTTCAACTGGAAGCCAGTGGAGAGAACGGAGGAGCGGGGTGACGTGAGAG
>NW_025744907.1:215000-248459 GCF_021184085.1 Oncorhynchus gorbuscha
AAAGAGAGAATTAGAGAGCGCATACTTAAATTCACACAGGACACCGGATAAGAAATCAGCCCTTGCCTTAACAGGAAGCCAGTGTAGGGAGGCTAGCACTGGAATAATATGATCACATTTTTTGGTTCTAGTCAGGATTCTAGCAGCCGTATTTAGCACTAACTGAAGTTTATTTAGTGCTTTATCCGAGTAGCCGGAAAGTAGAGCATGGCAGTAGTCTAACTTATAAGTGACAAAAGCATGGATACATTTTTCTGCATCAATTTTAGACAGAAAGTTTCGGATATGTTCGTCAAAGAGAGATCAGGGTCCAGAGTAACGCCGAGACGACTGTACAACCATCAAGATTAATTGTCAGAATCAACAGAAGATCTCTTTGTTTCTTGGGACCTAGAACAAGCATCTCTGTTTTGTCTGAGTATAAAAGTAGAGAGTTTGCAGCCATCCACTCCCTTATGTCTGAAACACAGGCTTCGAGCGAAGGCAATTTTGGGGCTTCACCATGTTTCATTGAAATGTACAGCTGTGTGTCATCCGCATAGCAGTGAAAGTTAACATTATGTTTTCGAATGACATCCCCAAGAGGTGAAATATATAGTGAAAACAATATAGAGACAGAGACAAACTGATATCTTTCCGACAGATAAGATCTAAACCAGGCCAGAACCAAACAGGACAACGACCCTAAGCAGACAGCCAAGTGGCTTCAGGACAAGTCTCTGAATGTCCTTGAGCGGCCCAGCCAGAACCTGATCGAACATCTCTGGAGAAACCTGAAAATAGCTGTGCAGCGACGCTCCACATTCAACCTGACAGAGCTTGAGAGGATCTGGAGAGAAGAATGGGAGAAATTCCCCAAATACAGGTGTGCCAAGCTTGTAGTGTCATACCCAAGAAGACTCGAGGCTGTAATCGCTGCCAAAGCTTCTTCAACAAAGTACAGAGTAAAGGGTCTGAATACTTATGTAAATGTGATAATTCAGTTGTTTTTTTTCTACATTTGCAAAAATGTAAAAAAAATTTTTTTTGCTTTGTCACTATGGGGTATTGTGTGTAGATTAATGAGGGGAAAAAAAGAGTAAAACCATTTTAGAGTAAGGCTCTAACGTAACAACATGTAGAAAAAGTCAAGGGGTCTGGATACTTTCTGATCGACCTGTATGTATAGTTTTTTGTGTGCTCTAGGGCAACGGTGTATTGACGGAATATGTATTCGGGGTCCTGGCGACTGGACCTTTTTTGGAACAGCATGAGAGAGAGAGAGAGAGTGAGAGAGAGAGAGAGAGAGAGAGAGAGAGAGAGAGAGAGAGAGAGAGAGAGAGAGAGAGAGAGAGAGAGAGAGAGAGAGAGAGACAGAGAGAGAGAGAGAGAGAGAGAGAGAGATGACAAGCAGGCTGGTTTTATAGGTGTGCTTCTGGAAGCAACAAATGTTCCCTGGGCTGTAAAGAGGAAAATCATCCCACAAAGACTTTTACACACTGCTAAAGACCAGGGTGGAGACTGGCTCGTACTCCCCTAGCACAGGCGCAAACTCACACACACACACTTGAACGATGTTACAGATCAAATAACATTTTGTTGATGTCTAAAAATGGAGAGAAGCAGAGGTAGAGAATTGCTGCTGAATCCAATGTTACAGTTACCCCAGCTGTCCTAACCCTCTCTCCTCTATCTCTTTCTCCATCCCTGTCTCCCTCTATCACCAGCTGTCCTAACCCTCTCTCTCCCTCTCCCTCCATCCCTGTCTCCCTCTATCACCAGCTGTCCTAACCCTCTCTCTCCCTCTCCCTCCATCCCTGTCTCCCTCTATCACCAGCTGTCCTAACCCTCTCTCTCTCTCTCTCTCCCTCCATCCCTGTCTCCCTCTATCACCAGCTGTCCTAACCCGCTCTCTCCCTCTCCCTCCATCCCTGTCTCCCTCTATCACCAGCTGTCCTAACCCTCTCTCCTCTATCTTTCTCTCCAAACCTCTATCACCAGCTGTCCTAACCCTCTCTCCTCTATCTCTCTCTCCATCCCTCTATCACCAGCTGTCCTAACCCTCTCTCCTCTATCTCTCTCCCTCCATCCCTGTCTCCCTCTATCACTAGCTGTCCTAACCCTCTCTCTCCCTCTCCCTCCATCCCTGTCTCCCTCTATCACCAGCTGTCCTAACCCTCTCTCTCCCTCTCCCTCTCCCTCCATCCCTGTCTCCCTCTATCACCAGCTGTCCTAACCCTCTCTCCTCTATCTCTCTCTCCATCCCTGTCTCCCTCTATCACCAGCTGTCCTAACCCTCTCTCCTCTATCTCTCTCCCTCCATCCCTGTCTCCCTCTATCACCAGCTGTCCTAACCCTCTCTCTCTCTCTCCCTCTCCCTCCATCCCTGTCTCCCTCTATCACCAGCTGTCCTAACCCTCTCTCCATCCCTCTATCACCAGCTGTCCTAACCCTCTCTCCTCTATCTCTCTCTCCATCCCTCTATCACCAGCTGTCCTAACCCTCTCTCCTCTATCTCTCTCTCCATCACTGTCTCCCTCTATCACCAGCTGTCCTAACCCTCTCTCTCTCTCTCCCTCTCCCTCCATCCCTGTCTCCCTCTATCACCAGCTGTCCTAACCCTCTCTCATCCCTCTATCACCAGCCGCCCTAACCCCCTCTCTCTCTCTCTCTCTCTCTCTCTCTCTCTCTCTCTCTCTCTCTCTCCCCTCTCCCTCCATCCCTGTCTCCCTCTATCACCAGCTGTCCTTACCCTCTCTCCTCTATCTCTCTCTCCATCCCTCTATCACCAGCTGTCCTAACCCTCTCTCCTCTATCTCTATCTCCATCCCTTCTATCACCAGCTGTCCTAACCCTCTCTATCTCTCTCTCCATTCCTCTGTCACCAGCTGTCCTAACCCTCTCTCCTCTATCTCTATCTCCATCCCTTCTATCACCAGCTGTCCTAACCCTCTCTATCTCTCTCTCCATCCCTCCATCACCAGCTGTCCTAACCCCCTCTCTCTCTCTCTCTCTCTCTCTCTCTCTCTCTCTCTCTCTCTCTCTCTCTCTCTCTCTCTCTCTCTCTCTCTCTCTCTCTCTCTCCATCCCTGTCTCCCTCTATTAGCCCAGGGGACAGGTGTGTCACTCTGTCCCTTCCCCTTTCTCTCTCCCCTGGCTTCCTCTATTCCCCCCCCTCCCCGGGGACAGGTGTATCACTTTGTCCCTTCCCCTCTCTCTCTCTCTCCCCTGGGGACAGGTGTGCTGTGTGTTGGCCTCACAGCAACTTCCTATCCTCCTTCAGGTAACCATAACCTCCCTCCTACCCTTCTCAGCCCTCCTGTCCCCACCACACCTGGCTCTCAGGTAGCTCCCGAGGGATGAAGAAAGGAGGACAGGAAGTTCAGGGACAGAAGAGGGAGAGAGAGGGGGTGGGTATAGAGGACGGGAGAGAGGGGGAGGGAGAGGGTGGGTACGGGGGGGGGGGGCAGAAAGAGTGGGTGGGGACAGAAAGTTGAGGGGTTCTAGGGACATGTGATATGGCACAGCTCGCCGCTGGCTTTGTTCTCCTTGTCTACAGACTGACAGGCAGGACAATACCCCTGGACATGGCCCCTTCTCTCTACCTCTCATTCTTTACAAATGGGGGAATCACAAAGACACAGATAGAGAGAGATTTCAAGAATAAAACCATGCAGAAAGAGGATTGTGTGTCTCAGTGCCAAAACCAGAAGACATTACGTCAGTCGGTCCTACCTGTCTGTGTCTGAATGTCCCTGTGTCTGTGCATGTCCCTAGCTGTCCAAGTATCTGTCCCTGTGTCTGTCCCCAGTGGTCCCTATATCTGTCCCTGGCCCCAGATGTCTCTGTGTCTGTCCCTGTCCCCAGCTGTCCCTGTGTATGTCGCTGTGTCTGTCCCCAGCTGTCCCTGTGTCTGTCCCTGTGTATGTCGCTGTGTCTGTCCCCAGCTGTCCCTGTGTCTGTCCCTGTGTATGTCTCCAGCTGTCCCTGTGTCTGTCCCTGTGTATGTCTCCAGCTGTCCCTGTGTCTGTGTCTATCCCCAGCTGTCCCTGTGTCTGTGTCTACCCCCAGCTGTCCCTGTGTATGTCGCTGTGTCTACCCCCAGCTGTCCCTGTGTATGTCGCTGTGTCTACCCCCAGCTGTCCCTGTGTATGTGTCTGTGTCTATCCCCAGCTGTCCCTGTGTATGTCGCTGTGTCTACCCCCAGCTGTCCCTGTGTATGTGTCTGTGTCTATCCCCAGCTGTCCCTGTGTCTGTCTCTGTGTCTACCCCCAGCTGTCCCTGTGTATGTCGCTGTGTCTACCCCCAGCTGTCCCTGTGTCTGTCGCTGTGTCTACCCCCAGCTGTCCCTGTGTCTGTGTATGTGTCTGTGTCTACCCCCAGCTGTCCCTGTGTATGTGTCTGTGTCTGTGTCTACCCCCAGCTGTCCCTGTGTATGTGTCTGTGTCTATCCCCAGCTGTCCCTGTGTCTGTCGCTGTGTCTACCCCCAGCTGTCCCTGTGTCTGTGTATGTGTCTGTGTCTACCCCCAGCTGTCCCTGTGTATGTGTCTGTGTCTGTGTCTACCCCCAGCTGTCCCTGTGTATGTGTCTGTGTCTATCCCCAGCTGTCCCTGTGTCTGTCGCTGTGTCTACCCCCAGCTGTCCCTGTGTCTGTGTATGTGTCTGTGTCTACCCCCAGCTGTCCCTGTGTATGTGTCTGTGTCTGTGTCTACCCCCAGCTGTCCCTGTGTCTGTCTGAAATCTTAAGGTTAGGCATTAACTCCAAAGCATCTGCCTCTGATTCTAAATGTTGCAAGTTCAATTTCAGCGATTAAAAGTATTTTTCTGCGATTTTTTTAAAAACCTTTCCCAAATCTTAACCCTTACCTGAACCATCAAGTGTGAATGCCTAATCTTAACCTTTACCTGAACCATCAAGTGTGAATGCCTAATCTTAACCTTTACCTGAACCATTCAGTGTGAATGCCTAATCTTAACCTTTACCTGAACCATTCAGTGTGAATGCCTAAACTTAACCCTTACCTGAACCATCAAGTGTGAATGCCTAATCTTAACCTTTACCTGAACCATTCAGTGTGAATGCCTAAACTTAACCCTTACCTGAACCATTCAGTGTGAATGCCTAAACCTTAAAGATTCCGATTTAAAATTCAGAAATATAACATTTGGAACAACTTTGAAATTTGAAGTTTGAGAAACATGGATGAACGTCTAATTCTGAGGTGAGACTGAGTTAGTTGAGATAAAGATTGGGCTGGGTCAGCTCAGTAAACAGCACTCGTTCTGAAAGTCGGTCCTCCAGCTCACTCCGTCCTCCTGCTGCCCCCACCTCACCCTCACCCAGCCCTGTTCACCCCTCCTCACCTCTCCTCACTCCCCCTCCCCTCTTCGTCCCTCCTCACCTCTCCTCACTCCTCCTCCCCCTCCCCTTCTCCCCTCCTCACCCCTCCTCACTCCTCCTCCCCCTCCCCTTCTCCCCTCCTCACCCCTCGTCACATATCCTCACTCCCCCTTCTCCCCTCCTCACCCCTCCTCACCTATCCTCACTCCCCCTCCCCCTTTGTCCCTCCTCACCTCACCCACCCCTCCCTCACCCCTCCTCAGCTATCCTCACTCCCCCTCCCCCCTTTGTCCCTCCTCACCTCACCTCTACTCACCCCCCTCCTCCTCCCCTCCTCACTCCTCCCTCCTCACCCCTCCTCCCTCCTCCCTCCTCCTTCCCCCTCCCTCCTCCTCACTCCTCCCTCCTCACCCCTCCTCACTCCTCCTCACCCCTCCCTCCTCCTCACTCCTCCCTCCTCACCCCTCCTCACCCATCCAGCTCTCCTCAACACACCTTACCCCTCCTACAGTGAGGGATGAAGACACCTCTATGGTCTTCCTGTAAGAAGGTACAGAGCACAGCACTCTGGAGACCCCAGCATTGTTCTGCCAACATCCTCCTCTTTATGTGCGTGTGTCTAGTTTGGTTTTACTTTCCTTGTGGGGATCAGAAGTCCTAAAAGGACAGTAAAACAAAGAGAATTCAGACAAGTGGGGACATTTCACCTGTCCACACATAGAAAAATACTATTTAGGGGTTAGGGGTTAGGGTTAGTTTAAGGGTTAGGGTTTAGGGGTTAGGGTTAGTTTAAGGGTTAGGGTTTAGGGGTTACGGTTAGTTTAAGGGTTAGGGTTTAGGGTTAGTTTAAGGGTTAGGGTTTAGGGGTTACGGTTAGTTTAAGGGTTAGGGTTTAGGGGTTAGGGTTAGTTTAAGGGTTAGGGTTTAGGGGTTACGGTTAGTTTAAGGGTTAGGGTTTAGGGGTTAGGGGTTAGGGTTAGTTTAAGGGTTAGTGGTTAGGGGTTACGGGTAGTTTAAGGGTTAGGGGTAAAGGTTAGGGTTAGGGTTAGTTTAAGGGTTATTTGTTAGGGTTAGTTTAAGGGTTAGGGGTTAAGGTTAGGGTTAGGGGTTAAGGTTAGGGTTAGTTTAAGGGTTAGGTGTTAAGGTAAGTGTTAGGATTAGTTAAGGGTTAGGGGTTAGGGTTAGGGGTTAGGGTTAGGGGTTAGGGTTAGGGGTTAGGGTTAGGGGTAAAGGTAAGTGTTAGGATTATTTAAGGGTTAGGGGTTAGGGTTAGGGGTTAGGGTTAGGGTTAGGGGTTAGGGTTAGGGGTTAGGGTTAGGGTTAGGGGTAAAGGTAAGTGTTAGGATTAGTTAAGGGTTAGGGGTTAGGGTTAGGGGTTAGGGGTTAGGGTTAGGGGTTAGGGGTTAGGTTTAGGGGTTAGGGGTTAGGGTTAGGGGTTAGGGGTTAGGGTTAGGGGTTAGGGTTAGGGGTTAGGGTTAGGGTTAGGGGTTAGGGGTTAGGTCAATTAGGATTTTGAATGGGAATAAATGTTTTGGTCCCCACAAGGATACTAAAACAAACATGTGTGTGTACCTCCATGTGTAAGGATGTCAATTTGAGAAGAGGAGACTTACCTTCTACAAGCCTGTTCCTGTTCCTGTTCCTCTGCATTGTGTTAGAAAGAGCAGGAGAGAGAGAGATAAAAAAGAGACCGAAGGAAAAGGAGTTCACCAGGGAGAGAGAGAGAGAGAGAGAGAGAGAGAGAGAGAGAGAGAGCAGGAGAGGGAGAGAGAGAGAGAGAGAGAGAGAGAGAGAGAGAGAGAGAGAGAGAGAGAGAGAGAGAGCAGGAGAGGGAGAGAGAGAGAGCATGAGAGGGAGAGAGAGAGAGAGCAGGAGAGTGAGACAGAGAGAGAGGATGTGCCGAGTGAGAAAGGAGGAGAGAGAGAGAGAGCAGGAGAGGGAGAGGAGAGAGAGAGATAAAAAAGAGACCGAAGGAAAAGGAGTAAACCAGGGAGAGAGAGAGAGAGAGCAGGAGAGGGAGAGAGAGAGAGCATGAGAGGGAGAGAGAGAGAGAGCAGGAGAGTGAGACAGAGAGAGAGGATGTGCCGAGTGAGAAAGGAGGAGAGAGAGAGAGAGCAGGAGAGGGAGAGGAGAGAGAGAGATAAAAAAGAGACCGAAGGAAAAGGAGTAAACCAGGGAGAGAGAGAGAGAGAGCAGGAGAGGGAGAGAGAGAGAGAGAGAGAGAGCAGGAGAGGGAGACAGAGAGAGAGGATGTGCCGAGTGAGAAAGGAGGAGATAGAGAGAGAGAGAGAGAGCAGGAGAGGGAGACGGAGAGAGAGGATGTGCCGAGTGAGAAAGGAGGAGAGAGAGAGAGAGCAGGAGAGGGAGAGTAGGAGAGAGAGAGGGAGGATGTGCAGAGTGAGAGAGAGAGGACAAAGAGCCAGGCAGACAGGGAGGAGATGAGAGATGGAGGGATAATGAAAAGAAGAGAGGACAGACAGGAATAATGGCTGATAATGTGAGAAACAGGAGAACAATCTCAGAGCAGGACTCAATGAGACTATCTGATCTGTCTCTCTCTCTCTCACACACACACACACACACACACACACACACACACACACACACACACACACACACACACACACACACACACACACACACACACACACACACACACACACACACACACACACACACACACACACACACACACACACACACACACACACACACACACACAGGTCAGGTCTTTTGAGAACTCATCCACCCTCCCTATTACACTTCCTCTCTTTCTTCCTAACTATCTGTGTGTGTGTGTGTGTGTGTGTGTGTGTGTGTGTGTGTGTGTGTGTGTGTGTGTGTGTGTGTGTGTGTGTGTGTGTGTGTGTGTGTGTGTGTGTGTGTGTGTGTGTGTGTGTGTGTGTGTGTGTGTGTGTGTGTGTGTGTGTGTGTGTCTGTGTGTGTGTGTGTGTGTTTTCCTCTCTCCCTAGTCAGCTACGGTGACATTTTCTCATGCTCAGGGCAGTGTGTGCAGCAAACATCCGACTAACGCAGAGAGAACATTGGCTCTGTCTAGATGTTAGAGGTCATACCCGTCCCAGACCCCCATCAGCAGCTGCTTGGGGTACTGGACAGTATCACTGGTTATTCTAATGGGCTATTTCATCATGACTGAGGGTTGGTCCTCCGACAGGATGTCAGCCTTTGTGTGTCCCTGTGTGTGTTTATGTGTTTGTGCGTGATTGTGTGTGTGTGTGTGTCCGCGCATATGTGTGTGTGTATTGGTTCATTAAGCAGTTTGCATGTGGTTCTGAGAATAGTGTCTTGTATCCCTTGTTGTCGAGGAGGGGAGGGGGAAGGAGGGGAGGGGGAAGGAGGGGAGGGGGAAGGAGGGGAGGGGTTTTACGGTACCATAGTTCAGGTCCCAGCTGGTCGAGTCAAGCCTCATCTGACCCGTCATGAACCCAGTTACTCCCCCGATCAGGCACTACACAACACACATAATAGTGTGCCTGTTCCTGTCCTGGTATCAAGCCCTTTCTCCACCTGCCCTCCCCCTTCTGGAGCAACCCCCCCACACAACCCTCCAGGCTTTGGAGTCCCTCTGCAGGGACAGGGAGACAAAGAGAGTGAAATTGTATGGTTATTAGTCATATGTTACCAGTCCTGGTGGACTCCAGTCATATTGCTCCGCAGAGACATAGGGGCTTTGGGCTAAAACCGGTCCATGCCATCTCAACCGTGAGACTTTTCTGTCCCTATACTGTGTGTGTTTCTGTGTGTGTGTTTCTGTGCGTGTGTGTTTCTGTGTGTGTCTGTGTGTGTGTGTGTGTGTGTGTGTGTGTGTGTGTGTGTGTGTGTGTGTGTGTGTGTGTGTGTGTGTGTGTGTGTGTGTGTGTGTGTGTGTGTGTGCACATGTGTGTGTGTGTATTTTTGTGTCTGTGCACATTTCTGTCTGTCTGTGTGTGTGCGCATGTGTTTGTGTGTGTGTGCGCATGTGTGTGTGTGTGTGTGTGTGTGTGTGTGTGTGTGTGTGTGTGTGTGTGTGTGTGTGTGTGTGTGTGTGTGTGTGTGCGCGCATGTGTGTGTGTGTGTTTGTGTGTGTGTGCGCATGTGTGTGGGTGTGTGCGCATGTGTGTGTGTGTGTGTGTGTGTGTGCGCACGCATGTGTGTGTGTGTGTGTGTTTCTGAGTGTGTGTGTGTGTGTTTCTGAGTGTGTGTGTGTGTTTCTGAGTGTGTGTGTGTGTGTGTGTGTGTGTGTTTCTGAGTGTGTGTGTGTGTTTCTGAGTGTGTGTGTGTGTGTTTCTGAGTGTGTGTGTGTGTTTCTGTGTGTGTGTGTGTGTGTTTCTGAGTGTGTGTGTGTGTGTGTTTCTGAGTGTGTGTGTGTGTGTGTGTGTGTGTTTCTGAGTGTGTGTGTGTGTTTCTGAGTGTGTGTGTGTGTTTCTGAGTGTGTGTGTGTGTGTGTGTTTCTGAGTGTGTGTGTGTGTTTCTGAGTGTGTGTGTGTGTGTTTCTGAGTGTGTGTGTGTGTTTCTGAGTGTGTGTGTGTGTTTCTGAGTGTGTGTGTGTGTGTGTTTCTGAGTGTGTGTGTGTGTTTCTGAGTGTGTGTGTGTGTTTCTGAGTGTGTGTGTGTGTTTCTGAGTGTGTGTGTGTGTAATCCATAGATAATGGGGTACATGTAGCATAACCTTTGGGCTTGAGCTTTGCTGACAGAAGTGCTATACTATTACATCTATCCTCTCCACCTTTCTCTCTCTCTCTCTCTCTCTCTCTCTCTCTCTCTCTCTCTCTCTCTCTCTCTCTCTCTCTCTCTCTCTCTCTCTCTCCCTCTCTCTCTCTCTCTCTCTCTCTTTAATATAGGAAAGCAGAAAACTTCATGGCCACTCAGTGTACATTTTTAGGCTTGTCTGTGATGACAGCTCAACTGTGGTGTTCTCTGTTGTAAGACATAGAGCCAGATAAACTCTGCTACAGACTGCAGGATCACAGTCCTGTCTACATCTAGAGAGAGAGAGAGAGAGAGAGAGAGAGAGAGAGAGAGAGAGAGAGAGAGAGAGAGAGAGAGAGAGAGACAGAGAGAGAGAGAGAGAGAGAGAGAGAGAGAGAGAGAGAGAGAGAGAGAGAGAGAGAGAGAGAGAGAGAGAGAGAGAGACAGAGACAGAGACAGAGACAGAGACAGAGACAGAGACAGAGAGGTGGGCAGACAGGAGGTGGAGTTGGGGGTGGTAGGTGGTGGGCAGACAGGAGGTGTAGTTGGGGTGGTAGGTGGTGGGCAGACAGGAGGTGGAGTTGGGGGTGGTAGGTGGTGGGCAGACAGGAGGTGTAGTTGGGGTGGTAGGTGGTGGGCAGACAGGAGGTGTAGTTGGGGTGGTAGGTGGTGGGCAGACAGGAGGTGTAGTTGGGGTGGTAGGTGGTGGGCAGACAGGAGGTGTAGTTGGGGTGGTAGGTGGTGGGCAGACAGGAGGTGTAGTTGGGGTGGTAGGTGGTGGGCAGACAGGAGGTGTAGTTGGGGTGGTAGGTGGTGGGCAGACAGGAGGTGTAGTTGGGGTGGTAGGTGGACAGGGAAGGACAGGAAGATACATAACATGCAGAAGCATAATGGTAGCACCAAACACCAAACACATTACCCTCTCACTCTCTGAGTCTGTGCATAGTTAAAGCTTTCCTTAAAACCTCTCTGGGATAGCGTCCCACCTCGCCAACAGTCAGTGAAATTGCAGGGTGCTAAATTCAAAACAACAGAAATCCCATAATTAAAATTCCTTAAACATACACATATTTTACACCTTTTTAAAATAAACTTCTTGTAAATCCAGCCACAGTGTCCGATTCCAAATAGGCTTTACGGCGAAAGCACACCAAACGATTATGTTAGGTCAGCACCTAGTCACCATAAAGCCATTTTCCAGCCAAGGAGAGCCCTCACAAAAGTCAGAAATAGCGATTAAATTAATCACTAACCTTTGATCTTCATCAGATGGCACTCACAGGACTTTATGTTACACAATAAATCTGTGTTTTGTTCAATAAAGTTAATCTTTATATCCAAAAACCTCATTTGAAATTGGTGTGTTATGTTCAGAAATGCATTGTCTCAAACAAACATCCGGTGAAAGTGCAGAGAGCAACATCAAATTTTTTAAAATGTTATTTCACCTTTATTTAACCAGGTAGGCTAGTTGAGAACAAGTTCTCATTTGCAACTGCGACCTGGCCAAAATAAAGCATAGCAGTGTGAACAGACAACACAGAGTTACACATGGAGTAAACAATTAACAAGTCAATAACACAGTAGGAAAAAAAATGGGCAGTCTATATACAATGTGTGCAAAAGGCATGAGGAGGTAGGCGAATAATACAATTTTGCAGATTAACACTGGAGTGATAGATGATCAGATGGTCATGTACAGGTAGAGATATTGGTGTGCAAAAGAGCAGAAAAGTAAATAAATAAAAAAACAGTATAAAAACAGTATGGGGATGAGGTAGGTGAAAATGGGTGGGCTATTTACCAATAGACTATGTACAGCTGCAGCGATCGGTTAGCTGCTCGGATAGCTGATGTTTGAAGTTGGTGAGGGAGATAAAAGTCTCCAACTTCAGCGATTTTTGCAGTTCGTTCCAGTCACAGGCAGCAGAGTACTGGAACGAAAGGCGGCCAAATGAGGTGTTGGCAGAAATACTCATAATAAACATTGATAAAAGATACAAGTGTTATGTATGGAATTATAGATCAACTTCTCCTTAATGCAACCGCTGTGTCAGATTTCAAAAATACTTTACGGTGAAAGCACACCTTGCGATTATGTTAGGTCAGCACCTAGCCACAGAAAAACATTCAGCCATTTTCCAAAGAAGGAGAGGTGTCACAAAAGTCAGAAATAGCATTGTAAATATTCACTTACCTTTGATGATCTTCATGAGAATGCACTCCCAGGAATCCCAGTTCCACAATAAATGTTTGTTTTGTTTGATAAAATCCTAAATTTATGTCCAAATACCTCCTTTTTGTTCGCGCGGTTAGTTCACAAATCCAAACTCACGAGGTGCTGGCAAGTCCAGGCGAAAGTTCAGACAAAAATTCCAAAAAGTTATATTACAGTTCGTAGAAACATATATATATATATATATATATATATATATATATATATATATATATATATATATATATATATTTTTTTTTTAATTGTACCTTTATTTAACCAGGCAAGTCAGTTAAGAACACATTCTTATTTTCAATGACGGCCTGGGAACAGTGGGTTAACTGCCTGTTCAGGGGCAGAACGACATGCCAAACGATGTATAGAATCAATCTTTAGGATTTTTTAATCATAAATCTTCAATAATGTTTCAACCGGACAATTCCTTTGTCTTTTGAAAGGAAAGGGAACGCAGCTAACTCTCACGGGCGAGCGTGAGACTGAGCACATGGCATTCTGCCAGACACCTGACTCAAACAGCTCTCATTCTCTCCCCCTTCACAGTAGAAGCCTGACTGTTGACATCTAGTGGAAGCCTTAGGAAGTGCAATATGACCCCATAGACACTGTATATTCGATAGGCAATGACTTGAAAAACTACAAACCTCAGATTTCCCACTTCCTGGTTGGATTTTCTCTCAGGTTTTCGCCTGCCATATGAGTTCTGTTATACTCACAGACATCATTCAAACAGTTTTAGAAACTTCATGGTGTTTTTTTATCCAAAGTTACTAATTATATGCATATTCTAGCTTTTGGGCCTGAGAAGCAGGCAGTTTACTCTGGGCACCTTATTATCCACGCTACTCAATACTGCCCCCCAGTCCCAAAGAAGTTTGGGTCAGTCACAGTGGACAGGTATTCTGCAACTGTGTACTCTCCGTTCAGGGCAAAATAGCATTCTAGTTCATTCTGGTGTTTCTTTCCAATGTGGCAAGTAATTATCTTTTTGTTTTCTCATGATTTGCTTGGGTCTAATTGTGCTGCTGTCCTGGGGCTCTGTGGGGTGTGTTTGTGTTTATGAACAGAGCCCCAGGACCAGCTTGCTTAGGGGACTCTTCTCCAGGTTCATCCCTCTGTAGGTGATGGCTTTGTTATGGAAGGTTTGGGAATCGCTTCCTTTTAGGTAGTTGTAGAATTTAACGTTGTACATTTTTTTGCAGAATTCTGCATGTAGTCTCAATTTGGTGTTGGTCCCATTTTGTGAATTCTTGGTCTCTCTCTCTATCTCTCTCTCTCTCTCTCTCTCTCTCTCTCTCTCTCTCTCTCTCTCTCTCTCTCTCTCTCTCTCTCTCTCTCTCTCTCTCTCTCTCTCTCTCTCTCTCTCTCTCTCTCTCTCTCTTTCTCACACAAACACACATGCCCCTTTTCCTCACCCCCACACAACCTGTTGGTGTGGAGGAGTCAGTAGATAATATCCAGAGAATATAACAGAATCAACAGAACACACAGAGAGAACAGGGCAGACAGGCACAGAGGGACAAACGGAGCTAAGCTGTTTAAACAAAGCACACGCTCACACACACACACACACACACACACACACACACACACACACACACACACACACACACACACACACACACACACACACACACACACACACACACACACACACACACACACACACACACACACACACACACACACACACACACACACACACACACACACACACACACACACACACACACACACACACACACACTCACACAGCGCAACATAGCTTTAGTGTGTAAATCGGCTAGAAAGATGTGTCTGCATCGAGTAATTGTCTCTGGCCCCCTCCCAGTTAGGGGGAGTCTCACAACTTAATCGCTGGTTGAAAACTGTTTTCTGCCCCTCCCAAAAGATAGAATTTGTAGATAATTGGCCCTCTTTCTGGGACTCACCCACAAACAGGACCAAGCCTGGCCTGCTGAGGAGTGATGGACTCCATCCTGGCTGGAGGGGTGCTCTCATCTTATCTACCAACATAGACAGGGCTCTAACTCCTCTAGCTCCACAATGAAATAGGGTGCAGGCCAGGCAGGAGGATGTTAACCAGCCTGCCAGATTAGTGGTCTGCCACTAGCACAGTCAGTGTAGTCAGCTCAGCTATCACCATTGAGACCGTGTCTGTGTCTCAACCTGGGTTGGGCAAAAGTAAACATGGCGGTGTTCGCCTTAGCAATCTCACTAGAATAAAGATCTCCTCCATTCCTGAAAGATATCGTGATGAAAACATAATGTTAGATCCCTCACAACACACAGAGGGAGAGATATAACACAACACACTGAGGGAGAGATATAACACAACACACTGTGGGAGAGATATAACACAACACACTGAGGGAGAGATATAACACAACACACTGAGGGAGAGATATAACATAACACACTGAGGGAGAGATATAACACAACACACTGAGGGAGAGATATAACACAACACACTGAGGGAGAGATATAACACAACACACTGAGGGAGAGATATAACACAACACACGTAGGGAGAGATATAACCATCATGAAACACAACACACTGAGGGAGAGATATAACACAACACACTGAGGGAGAGATATAACACAACACACTGAGGGAGAGATATAACACAACACACTGAGGGAGAGATATAACATAACACACTGAGGGAGAGATATAACACAACACACTGAGGGAGAGATATAACACAACACACTGAGGGAGAGATATAACATAACACACTGAGGGAGAGATATAACACAACACACTGAGGGAGAGATATAACACAACACACTGAGGGAGAGATATAACACAACACACTGAGGGAGAAATATAACACAACACACTGAGGGAGAGATATAACACAACACACTGAGGGAGAGATATAACACAACACACTGAGGGAGAGATATAACCATCATGAAACACAACACACTGAGGGAGAGATATAACACAACACACTGAGGGAGAGATATAACACAACACACTGAGGGAGAGATATAACACAACACACTAAGGGAGAGATATAACATAACACACTGAGGGAGAGATATAACACAACACACTGAGGGAGAGATATAACACAACACACTGAGGGAGAGATATAACCATCATGAAACACAACACACTGAGGGAGAGATATAACACAACACACTGAGGGAGAGATATAACACAACACACTGAGGGAGAGATATAACACAACACACTGAGGGAGAGATATAACCATCATGAAACACAACACACTGAGGGAGAGATATAACACAACACACTGGGGGAGAGATATAACACAACACACTGAGGGAGAGATATAACACAACACACTGGGGGAGAGATATAACATAACACACTGAGGGAGAGATATAACACAACACACTGAGGGAGAGATATAACATAACACACTGAGGGAGAGATATAACACAACACACTGAGGGAGAGATATAACACAACACACTGAGGGAGAGATATAACACAACACACAGAGGGAGAGATATAACACAACACACAGAGGGAGAGATATAACCATCATGAAACACAGCACACTGAGGGAGAGATATAACACAACACACTGAGGGAGAAATATAACACAACACACTGAGGGAGAAATATAACACAACACACTGAGGGAGAGATATAACACAACACACTGAGGGAGAGATATAACACAACACACTGAGGGAGAGATATAACACAACACACTGAGGGAGAGATATAACACAACACACTGAGGGAGAAATATAACACAACACACTGAGGGAGAGATATAACACAACACACTGAGGGAGAGATATAACACAACACACTGAGGGAGAGATATAACACAACACACAGAGGGAGAGATATAACCATCATGAAACACAACACACTGAGGGAGAGATATAACACAACACACTGAGGGAGAGATATAACACAACACACTGAGGGAGAGATATAACACAACACACAGAGGGAGAAATATAACACAACACACTGAGGGAGAGATATAACACAACACACTGAGGGAGAGATATAACACAACACACTGAGGGAGAGATATAACACAACACACTGAGGGAGAGATATAACACAACACACTGAGGGAGAGATATAACACAACACACAGAGGGAGAGATATAACCATCATGAAACACAACACACTGAGGGAGAGATATAACACAACACACTGAGGGAGAGATATAACACAACACACTGAGGGAGAGATATAACACAACACACTGAGGGAGAGATATAATGTTAATTTTTATTGTTTATTTCACTTTATATATTATCTACCTCACTTGCTTTGGCAATGTTAACACATGTTTCCCATGCAAATAAAGCCCTTGAATTGAATTGAATTTAATTTAATTGATATAACACAACACACTGAGGGAGAGATATCACTATCCGGTATGCTCGGGGTTTGCTAGGCCGTTGTGGGCGGGGATGGTGGATGGGCGTAAGCCACCAGCTCTGGCTCAAGGGGTGGCATGTTCAGTCCCAGTGATAGGCATTAGATTACTGGGGGGGGGGGGGGTTTAACCCTGACCTTAACTATCCAGAATGAATGTCTAAACTTTCCTTGGAGTGTTGTTACCACTACTGTAACAGTGTTGTTACCACTAGTTGTTACCACTACAGTAACAGTGTTGTTACCACTAATGTAACAGTGTTGTTACCACTAACGTAACAGTGTTGTTACCACTACCATAACAGTGTTGTTACCACTACTGTAACAGTGTTGTTACCACTACTGTAACAGTGTTGTTACCACTACAGTAACAGTGTTGTTACCACTACTGTAACAGTGTTGTCACCACTACTGTAACAGTGTTGTTACCACTACTGTAACAGTGTTGTTACCACTAACGTAACAGTGTTGTTACCACTACCATAACAATGTTGTTACCACTACCATAACAGTGTTGTTACCACTACTGTAACAGTGTTGTTACCACTACTGTAACAGTGTTGTTACCACTACCATAACAGTGTTGTTACCACTAGTTGTTACCAGTACAGTAACAGTGTTGTTACCACTAATGTAACAGTGTTGTTACCACTAATGTAACATTGTTGTTACCCCTAGTTGTTACCACTACAGTAACAGTGTTGTTACCACTAATGTAACAGTGTTGTTACCACTACTGTAACAGTGTTGTTACCACTACTGTAACAGTGTTGTTACCACTAATGTAACAGTGTTGTTACCACTAGTTGTTACCACTACAGTAGCAGTGTTGTTACCACTAATGTAACAGTGTTGTTACCACTAACGTAACAGTGTTGTTACCACTACCATAACAGTGTTGTTACCACTACTGTAACAGTGTTGTTACCACTACTGTAACAGTGTTGTTACCACTACCATAACAGTGTTGTTACCACTAACGTAACAGTGTTGTTACCACTACCATAACAATGTTGTTACCACTACCATAACAGTGTTGTTACCACTACTGTAACAGTGTTGTTACCACTAACGTAACAGTGTTGTTACCACTACCATAACAGTGTTGTTACCACTACCGTAACAGTGTTGTTACCACTACCGTAACAGTGTTGTTACCACTACAGTAACAGTGTTGTTACCACTACTGTAACAGTGTTGTTACCACTACTGTAACAGTGTTGTTACCACTAATGTAACAGTGTTGTTACCACTAGTTGTTACCACTACAGTAACAGTGTTGTTACCACTAATGTAACAGTGTTGTTACCACTAACGTAACAGTGTTGTTACCACTACCATAACAATGTTGTTACCACTACCATAACAGTGTTGTTACCACTACTGTAACAGTGTTGTTACCACTAACGTAACAGTGTTGTTACCACTACCATAACAGTGTTGTTACCACTACCGTAACAGTGTTGTTACCACTACTGTAACAGTGTTGTTACCACTACAGTAACAGTGTTGTTACCACTACTGTAACAGTGCTGTTACCACTAGTTGTTACCACTACTGTAACAGTGTTGTTACCACTACTGTAACAGTGTTGTTACCACTAGTTGTTACCACTACAGTAACAGTGTTGTTACCACTAACGTAACAGTGTTGTTACCACTACCATAACAGTGTTGTTACCACTACCGTAACAGTGATGTTACCACTACTGTAACAGTGTTGTTACCACTACTGTAACAGTGTTGTTACCACTAACGTAACAGTGTTGTTACCACTACCATAACAGTGTTGTTACCACTACCGTAACAGTGTTGTTACCACTACTGTAACAGTGTTGTTACCACTACAGTAACAGTGTTGTTACCACTACTGTAACAGTGTTGTTACCACTACTGTAACAGTGTTGTTACCACTAATGTAACAGTGTTGTTACCACTAGTTGTTACCACTACAGTAACAGTGTTGTTACCACTAATGTAACAGTGTTGTTACCACTAACGTAACAGTGTTGTTACCACTACCATAACAATGTTGTTACCACTACCGTAACAGTGTTGTTACCACTACTGTAACAGTGTTGTTACCACTAATGTAACAGTGTTGTTACCAGTAGTTTTTACCACTACAGTAACAGTGTTGTTACCACTAATGTAACAGTGTTGTTACCACTAACGTAACAGTGTTGTTACCACTAACAAAACAATGTTGTTACCACTACCGTAACAGTGTTGTTACCACTACTGTAACAGTGTTGTTACCACTACCGTAACAGTGTTGTTACCACTACCGTAACAGTGTTGTTACCACTACTGTAACAGTGTTGTTATCACTACCGTAACAGTGTTGTTACCACTAACAACACTGTTGTTACCACTACCGTAACAGTGTTGTTACCACTAACGTAACAGTGTTGTTACCACTAGTTGTTACCACTAACATAACAGTGTTGTTACCACTAACGTAACAGTGTTGTTACCACTAGTTGTTACCACTAACGTAACAGTGTTGTTACCACTAGTTGTTACCACTAACATAACAGTGTTGTTAACACTAACATAACAGTGTTGTTACCACTAGTTGTTACCATTAACATAACAGTGTTGTTACCACTACAGTAACAGTGTTGTTACCACTACCATAACAGTGTTGTTACCACTAGTTGTTACCACTAACATAACAGTGTTGTTACTACTAGTTGTTAACACTAACATAACAGTGTTGTTACCACTAGTTGTTACCACTAACGTAACAGTGTTGTTACCACTAGTTGTTACCACTAACATAACAGTGTTGTTACCACTAACGTAACAGTGTTGTTACCATTAGTTGTTATCACTACTGTAACAGTGTTGTTACCACTAACGTAACAGTGTTGTTACCACTAGTTGTTACCACTAACATAACAGTGTTGTTAACACTAACATAACAGTGTTGTTACCACTAGTTGTTACCACTAACGTAACAGTGTTGTTACCACTAGTTGTTACCACTAACATAACAGTGTTGTTACCAATAACATTACAGTGTTGTTACCACTACTTTAACAGTGTTGTTATCACTACCGTAACAGTGTTGTTATCACTACTGTAACACTGTTGTTACCTCTAGTTGTTACCACTACCATAACAGTGTTGTTACCACTACTGTAACAGTGTTGTTACCACTACTGTAACAGTGTTGTTACCACTACCGTAACAGTGTTGTTACCACTAACATAACAGTGTTGTTATCACTACCATAACAGTGTTGTTACCACTACTCTAAAAGCGTTGTTACCACTAACATAACAGTGTTGTTACCACTACCATAACAGTGTTGTTACCACTACCATAACAGTGTTGTTACCACTACCATAACAGTGTTGTTACCACTACTGTAACAGTGTTGTTACCACTACTGTAACAGTGTTGTTACCACTACTGTAACAGTGTTGTTACCACTACTGTAACAGTGTTGTTACCACTACTGTAACAGTGTTGTTACCACTACTGTAACAGTGTTGTTACCACTAATGTAACAGTGTTGTTACCACTAGTTGTTACCATTACAGTAACAGTGTTGTTACCACTAATGTAACAGTGTTGTTACCACTAACGTAACAGTGTTGTTACCACTACCATAACAATGTTGTTACCACTACCGTAACAGTGTTGTTACCACTACTGTAACAGTGTTGTTACCACTACTGTTACAGTGTTGTTACCACTACTGTAACAGTGTTGTTACCACTAATGTAACAGTGTTGTTACCACTAGTTGTTACCACTACAGTAACAGTGTTGTTACCACTAATGTAACAGTGTTGTTACCACTAACGTAACAGTGTTGTTACCACTACCATAACAATGTTGTTACCACTACCGTAACAGTGTTGTTACCACTACTGTAACAGTGTTGTTACCACTACAGTAACAGTGTTGTTACCACTAATGTAACAGTGTTGTTACCACTAACGTAACAGTGTTGTTACCACTACCAAAACAATGTTGTTACCACTACCGTAACAGTGTTGTTACCACTACTGTAACAGTGTTGTTACCACTACCGTAACAGTGTTGTTACCACTAGTTGTTACCACTAACAACACTGTTGTTACCACTACTGTAACAGTGTTGTTACCACTAACGTAACAGTGTTGATACCACTAGTTGTTACCACTAACATAACAGTGTTGTTACCACTAACGTAACAGTGTTGTTACCACTAGTTGTTACCACTAACGTAACAGTGTTGTTACCACTAGTTGTTACCACTAACATAACAGTGTTGTTAACACTAACATAACAGTGTTGTTACCACTAACGTAACAGTGTTGTTACCACTACCATAACAGTGTTGTTACCACTACTGTAACAGTGTTGTTACCACTACTGTAACAGTGTTGTTACCACTACAGTAACAGTGTTGTTGCCACTACTGTAACAGTGTTGTTACCACTACTGTAACAGTGTTGTTACCACTACTGTAACAGTGTTGTTACCACTACTGTAACAGTGTTGTTACCACTAATGTAACAGTGTTGTTACCACTAGTTGTTACCACTACAGTAACAGTGTTGTTACCACTAATGTAACAGTGTTGTTACCACTAACGTAACACTGTTGTTACCACTACCATAACAATGTTGTTACCACTACCGTAACAGTGTTGTTACCACTACTGTAACCGTGTTGTTACCACTAATGTAACAGTGTTGTTACCACTAGTTGTTACCACTACAGTAACAGTGTTGTTACCACTAATGTAACAGTGTTGTTACCACTAACGTAACAGTGTTGTTACCACTACCAAAACAATGTTGTTACCACTACCGTAACAGTGTTGTTACCACTACTGTAACAGTGTTGTTACCACTACCGTAACAGTGTTGTTACCACTACTGTAACAGTGTTGTTACCACTAATGTAACAGTGTTGTTACCACTAGTTGTTACCACTACAGTAACAGTGTTGTTACCACTAATGTAACAGTGTTGTTACCACTAACGCAACAGTGTTGTTACCACTACCATAACAACGTTGTTACCACTACCGTAACAGTGTTGTTACCACTACTGTAACAGTGTTGTTACCACTAATGTAACAGTGTTGTTACCACTAGTTGTTACCACTACAGTAACAGTGTTGTTACCACTAATGTAACAGTGTTGTTACCACTAACGTAACAGTGTTGTTACCACTACCAAAACAATGTTGTTACCACTACCGTAACAGTGTTGTTACCACTACTGTAACAGTGTTGTTACCACTACAGTAACAGTGTTGTTACCACTAATGTAACAGTGTTGTTACCACTAACGTAACAGTGTTGTTACCACTACCAAAACAATGTTGTTACCACTACCGTAACAGTGTTGTTACCACTACTGTAACAGTGTTGTTACCACTACCGTAACAGTGTTGTTACCACTAGTTGTTACCACTAACAACACTGTTGTTACCACTACTGTAACAGTGTTGTTACCACTAACGTAACAGTGTTGATACCACTAGTTGTTACCACTAACATAACAGTGTTGTTACCACTAACGTAACAGTGTTGTTACCACTAGTTGTTACCACTAACGTAACAGTGTTGTTACCACTAGTTGTTACCACTAACATAACAGTGTTGTTAACACTAACATAACAGTGTTGTTACCACTAGTTGTTACCACTAATGTAACAGTGTTGTTACCACTACAGTAACAGTGTTGTTACCACTACCATAACAGTGTTGTTACCACTAGTTGTTACCACTAACATAACAGTGTTGTTACCACTAGTTGTTACCACTAACATAACAGTGTTGTTACCACTAACGTAACAGTGTTGTTACCATTAGTTGTTATCACTACTGTAACAGTGTTGTTACCACTAATGTAACAGTGTTGTTACCACTAGTTGTTACCACTAACATAACAGTGTTGTTAACACTAACATAACAGTGTTGTTACCACTAGTTGTTACCACTAACGTAACAGTGTTGTTACCACTAGTTGTTACCACTAACATAACAATGTTGTTACCAATAACATAACAGTGTTGTTACCACTACTTTAACAGTGTTGTTATCACTACCGTAACAGTGTTGTTATCAATACTGTAACACTGTTGTTACCTCTAGTTGTTACCACTACCATAACAGTGTTGTTACCGCTACTGTAACAATGTTGTTACCACTACTGTAACAGTGTTGTTACCACTAACATAACAGTGTTGTTACCACTACCATGACAGTGTTGTTACCACTACCATAACAGTGTTGTTACCACTACCATAACAGTGTTGTTACCACTACCATAACAGTGTTGTTATCACTAACATAACAGTGTTGTTACCACTACCATAACAGTGTTGTTACCACTACCATAACAGTGTTTTTACCACTACCATAACAGTGTTGTTACCACTACCATAACAGTGTTGTTATCACTAAAATAACAGTGTTGTTACCCCTACCATAACAGTGTTGTTACCACTACCATAACAGTGTTGTTATCACTAACATAACAGTGTTGTTACCACTACTGTAACAGTGTTGTTACCACTACCATAACAGTGTTGTTACCACTACTGTAACAGTGTTGTTACCACTACCGTAACAGTGTTGTCACCACTACCGTAACAGTGTTGTTACCACTACTGTAACAGTGTTGTTACCACTACCGTAACAGTGTTGTCACCACTACCGTAACAGTGTTGTTACCACTACTGTAACAGTGTTGTTACCACTACTGTAACAGTGTTGTTACCACTACTGTAACAGTGTTGTTACCACTACCATAACAGTGTTGTTATCACTAACATAACAGTGTTGTTACCACTACTGTAACAGTGTTGTTAACACTACCATAACAGTGTTGTTACCACTACTGTAACAGTGTTGTTACCACTACCGTAACAGTGTTGTCACCACTACCGTAACAGTGTTGTCACCACTACTGTAACAGTGTTGTTACCACTACTGTAACAGTGTTGTTACCACTACAGTAACAGTGTTGTCACCACTACCGTAACAGTGTTGTTACCACTAACAACACTGTTGTTACCACTACTGTAACAGTGTTGTTACCACTACTGTAACAGTGTTGTTACCACTACTGTAACAGTGTTTTTACCACTACCATAACAGTGTTGTTACCACTACCATAACAGTGTTGTTACCACTAACATAACAGTGTTGTTACCACTACCGTAACAGCGTGGTCTAAACATTTACTCTATAAAACTTTTTTTTTTTTTTACAGTTTTAGAAGTATTTAGTTTCCGAGTGAAGCACTTTCAGTGGTTATATATGAATGTTAGAGGTTAATGTGATATAATTTATGCATGCATACTGAGGGACAAAGGTACTTTAATCCAACCACAGTCATGAGTGTTAATCATTTGGTTTAAAGCTCAGAAGCAGCTTGTGTGTGTGTGTGTGTGTGTGTGTGTGTGTGTGTGTGTGTGTGTGTGTGTGTGTGTGTGTGTGTGTGTGTGTGTGTGTGTGTGTGTGTGTGTGTGTGTGTGTGCGTGCGTGTGTGCGTGCGTGCGTGCGTGCGTGTGTGTGTGTGTGTGTGTGTGTGTGTGTGTGAGAGTGTAATCACTCTGGAATGCAGGGGCTTAACAGCAGGAGGCAGGAGAGCTTATGGTTCCATACTCCAGGGTAACGGTCTTTGCAAACACACTGTACTGAAGTTTACACGTTACTAACGCCAAGGCCACCCCAGCAGCGACAGGGTACGCAGCATCATCTGGATACGTGTGCAGCATCATCTGGATACGTGTGCAGCATCATCTGGATACGTGTGCAGCATCATCTGGATACGTGTGCAGCATCATCTGGATACGTGTGCAGCATCATCTGGATACGTGTGCAGCATCATCTGGATACGTGTGCAGCATCATCTGGATATGTGTGCAGCATCATCTAGATATGTATGCAGCATCATCTGGATACGTGTGCAACAAAAGTTCAACATTCACCTTCTGCTACCATTTCTGTCAAGCCACCTCCTCCTCACCTCCTCACCTCCTCATCTCCTCTCCTCCTCTCCCCCTCACCTCCTCTCCTCCTCTCCTCCTCTCCCCCTCTCCTCCTCCTCACCTCCTCTCCTCCTCTCCTCCTCTCCTACTCACCTTCTCTCATGTCCATTTCAGTCTGTACTCTCATTCTCTGTTCAATCATTGTTTCTCTGCCTTTCTTTCATTCCTTTACTCTTTTCATTCTGTCTTGTAAAACCTCCTCGGACAAATTGGCAATCAGCGCTGAACAAGAGAAGATGCTTTGATGGGTGTGTGTGTTGGTGTGTGTGTGTGTGCGTGGTTGCCCTCTCCGTGTGTGACAGGGTTACCAACCTCCTTGACCAATCACATTCTTCTGTCAGGGCTCCGTCGCCCAGAGCAACAGGGGTTCTGGCTGGCGAATCGGCATTCAAATGAGTCCATTCAATGACATCACAAATGTCATGCCTCTGTGAAAGCACACATACACACTATTACTTTATTTCTGGATTCAAACACACTGTAGGCTTACATTGATCTGCAACATTACCACTAACTGGACAGAGAGAGAAAGAGAGACAGTGATCTGCATTGTACTCCTCACAGACACTAGGCCTGCATCCCCACCACAGCTCATTCACAACCATCAACACTGACCAAACAGACATGCACACACACGCACATAGAGACACACTAATGAGACAAGAGCACTCAGCCTTGGGCTAATGTCCTCTTTCTGTTCCCTCTTTTCTCTTCCTCCACTTGTCTGTTATTGGACTGTTGGTTAATTAGCAGATAGAGGCAAGCGTCTGTCGGATCATTAACTCACTTGGCCAGACAAGACCTATTTAAACATGTCACACCCCTTCTCTCCATCAGTCCCTCCCTCCCCTTCATCTCCTCCTCGCTTTATCTCGTTCCTATCTTCCCACCCCTCTACTTGCCCCCAGATGACTGTCTGTCTGTCTGTCTGTCTGTCTGTCTGTCTGTCTGTCTGTCTGTCTGTCTGTCTGTCTGTCTGTCTGTCTGTCTGTCTGTCTGTCTGTCTGTCTGTCTGTCTGTCTGTCTGTCTGTCTGTCTGTCTGTCTGTCTCTGTCTGTCTGTCTGTCTGTCTGTCTGTCTGTCTGTCTGTCTGTCTGTCTGTCTGTCTGTCTGTCTGTCTGTCTCTCTCTCTCAGGGCTGGGGACTACAGAGTAGAGAGAGACCCTGACATACACACACAGCAGGGCCCGAGTGTTTCCATAGCAGATTTATGACATAACAGGCCCAGAGGGATGGCTAGACAGACCAGCACACAGACCTGCACTTTTTGCAGAGGAATATAATTCATAAAACACACACGCAACATACAGACACAGCAGGACTGTAATCACCCGATAATTAGGTGCTGATTCGATATGTTTTGCAAATCACAATTCTCACAATTCTATATGTATTGTGAGTCGATAATGGATTTGCCCCCCCCCCCCATAACTAATGGTGAGTGGACTCCAGTTACTCAACGTCCCCAACAAAGTAGTCCTAATGATACAGACCAGAGGTAGAGAACAACATGGACGAAACAGAGGGAAGAAAAGGAATTTAAAGAGGGGAGGAACAGAGGGGAGAAACAGAGGGGAGGAACAGAGGGAGGAACAGAGGGGAAGAACAGAAGGGAAGAACAGAGGGGAGGAACAGAGGGGAAGAACAGAGGGAGGAACAGAGGGGAGGAACAGAGGGGAGAAACAGAGGGGAGGAACAGAGGGGAGGAACAGAGGGAAGAACAGAGGGGAAGAACAGAGGGGAGGAACAGAGGGGAGGAACAGAGGGGAGAAACAGAGGGGAGGAACAAAGGGGAGGAACAGAGGGGAGAAACAGAGGGGAGGAACAGAGGGGAAGAACAGAGGGGAAGAACAGAGGGGAGAAACAGAGGGGAAGAACAGAGGGGAAGAACAGAGGGGAAGAACAGAGGGGAGAAACAGAGGGGAGAAACAGAGGGGAGAGACAGAGGGGAAGAACAGAGGGGAGAAACAGAGGGGAAGAACAGAGGTTAGGAAAGGGGAGGGAAGAGAGAGAGAGAGAGAGAGAGAGAGAGAGAGAGAGAGAGAGAGAGAGAGAGAGAGAGAGAGAGAGAGAGAGAGAGAGAGAGAGAGAGAGAGAGACACACAGAGAAGCAGAGACACAGACACAGAGAAATAGAGACAGACAGAGACAGAGACACAGACACAGATAAATAGAGAAAGAGAGAGAGAGAGAGAGGGAGAGAGGGAGGGAGGGAGAGAGAGAGAGAGAGAGAGAGAGAGAGAGAGAGAGAGAGAGAGAGAGAGAGAGAGAGAGAGACAGACACACAGAGAAGCAGAGACACAGACACAGACACAGATAAAGAGAGAGAGAGAGAGAGAGAGAGAGAGAGAGAGAGAGAGAGAGAGAGAGAGAGAGAGAGAGAGAGAGAGAGAGAGAGGGAAAGGCAAAAGGCGTGATTTGGGACCATTTCCAAAAGTGATTAAGTGGAGGAAACCAGGCAGACTGTAGACCCCTGAGCCCCGCTCAATGCATTAACCCTGTACATACTACATACATTAACCCTGTACACACTACATACATTAACCCTGTACATACTACATACATTAACCCTGTACATACTACATACATTAACCCTGTACATACTACATACATTAACCCTGTACATACTACATACATTAACCCTGTACACACTACATACATTAACCCTGTACATACTACATACATTAACCCTGTACATACTACATACATTAACCCTGTACATACTACATACATTAACCCTGTACATACTACATACATTAACCCTGTACATACTACATACATTAACCCTGTACATACTACATAATTAACCCTGTACATACTACATACATTAACCCTGTACATACTACATACATTAACCCTGTACATACTACATACATTAACCCTGTACATACTACATACATTAACCCTGTACATACTACATACATTAACCCTGTACATACTACATACATTAACCCTGTACATACTACATACATTAACCCTGTACATACTACATACATTAACCCTGTACATACTACATACATTAACCCGGTACATACTACATACATTAACCCTGTACATACTACATACATTAACCCTGTACATACTACATACATTAACCCTGTACATACTACATACATTAACCCTGTACATACTACATACATTAACCCTGTACATACTACATACATTAACCCTGTACATACTACATACATTAACCCTGTAGATACTACATACATTAACCCTGTACATACTACATACATTAACCCTGTACATACTACATACATTAACCCTGTACATACTACATACATTAACCCTGTACATACTACATACATGTGTCTCCGCTCCGGGCCTCTCGTCGGGAGTGTAGACTGCTTTGCAGGATGCCGCTGTCTTCGGCTTCCACGGCTCGTGACATGCGACCATCGTTGATTGCCATGCTCCTCTTGCTGTGCTCCTTCAACTCTGCTATCAGATAGGGAAGGAGAGGCTAAGGGAATAAAAAAATATTTATACTTTTACTTTTGATACTTAAGTACATTTAAAACTAAAGACTTTTACTCAAGTAGTATTTTACTGAGTCGTTTTCTTTTAAGGTATCTTTACTTTTACTTAAATATGACAATTGTGTACTTTTTCCACCATTGCAATTTAGATTTCTCTCTGTGTCTCCTTCCATACCTCCTCTTCTCTCTCTCTGTGTCTCCCTCCCTACCTCCTTCTCTCTCTCTGTGTCTCCCTCCCTACCTCCTCTTCTCTCTCTCTGTGTCTCCTTCCCTACCTCCTCTTCTCTCTCTCTGTGTTTCCCTCTCTACCTCCTCTTCTCTCTCTCTGTGTCTCCTTCCCTACCTCCTCTTCTCTCTCTCTGTGTCTCCTTCCCTACCTCCTCTTCTCTCTCTGTGTCTCCCTCCCTACCTCCTCTTCTCTCTCTCTGTGTCAACCTCCCTACCTCCTCTTCTCTCTCTCTGTGTCTCCTCTCTACCTCCTCTTCTCTCTCTCTGTGTCTCCCTCCCTACCTCCTCTTCTCTCTCTCTGTGTCTCCCTCCCTCCTTTCTCTCTCTCTGTGTCTCCCTACCTACCTCCTCTTCTCTCTCTCTGTGTCTCCTCCCTACCTCCTCTTCTCTCTCTCTGTGTCTCCCTCCCTACCTCCTCTTCTCTCTCTGTGTCTCCCTCCCTACCTCCTCTTCTCTCTCTCTGTGTCTCCCTCCCTACCTCCTCTTCTCTCTCTCTGTGTCTCCCTCCCTACCTCCTCTCTCTCTCTGTGTGTCTCCTCTCTACCTCCTCTTCTCTCTCTCTGTGTCTCCTTCCCTACCTCCTCTTCTCTCTCTCTGTGTCTCCTTCCCTACCTCCTCTTCTCTCTCTGTGTCTCCCTCCCTACCTCCTCTTCTCTCTCTCTGTGTCAACCTCCCTACCTCCTCTTCTCTCTCTCTGTGTCTCCCTCTCTACCTCCTCTGTCTCTCTCTCTGTGTCTCCCTCCCTACCTCCTCTTCTCTCTCTCTGTGTCTCCCTCCCTCCTCTTCTCTCTCTCTGTGTCTCCCTCCCTACCTCCTCTTCTCTCTCTCTGTGTCTCCCTCCCTACCTCCTCTTCTCTCTCTCTGTGTCTCCCTCCCTACCTCCTCTTCTCTCTCTCTGTGTCTCCCTCCCTCCTCTTCTCTCTCTCTGTGTCTCCCTCCCTACCTCCTCTTCTCTCTCTCTGTGTCTCCCTCCCTACCTCCTCTTCTCTCTCTCTGTGTCTCCCTCCCTCCTCTTCTCTCTCTCTGTGTCTCCCTACCTACCTCCTCTTCTCTCTCTCTGTGTCTCCTCCCTACCTCCTCTTCTCTCTCTGTGTCTCCCTCCCTGCCTCCTCTTCTCTCTCTGTGTCTCCTCCCTACCTCCTTCTCTCTCTCTGTCTCCCTCCCTACCTCTCTCTCTCTCTCTCTGTGTCTCCTCCCTACCTCCTCTTCTCTCTCTCTGTGTCTCCCTCTCTACCTCCTCTTCTCTCTCTCTGTGTCTCCTTCCCTACCTCCTCTTCTCTCTCTCTGTGTCTCCTTCCCTACCTCCTCTCTCTCTCTCTGTGTCTCCTCCCTACCTCCTCTCTCTCTCTGTGTCAACCTCCCTACCTCCTCTTCTCTCTCTCTGTGTCTCCTCTCTACCTCCTCTCTCTCTCTGTGTCTCCCTCCCTACCTCCTCTTCTCTCTCTCTGTGTCTCCCCTCCCTCCTCTTCTCTCTCTCTGTGTCTCCCTCCTACCTCCTCTTCTCTCTCTCTGTGTCTCCCTCCCTACCTCCTCTTCTCTCTCTCTGTGTCTCCTCCCTACCTCCTCTTCTCTCTCTCTGTGTCTCCCTCCCTCCTCTTCTCTCTCTCTGTGTCTCCCTCCTACCTCCTCTTCTCTCTCTCTGTCTCTCTCTTTACCTCCTCTCTTCTCTCTCTCTGTGTCTCCCTCCCTACCTCTTCTCTCTCTCTGTGTCTCCCTCCCTACCTCCTCTTCTCTCTCTCTGTGTCTCCCTCTCTACCTCCTCTTCTCTCTCTCTCTGTGTCTCCTCCCTCCTCTTCTCTCTCTCTGTGTCTCCCTCCCTCCTCTTCTCTCTCTGTGTCTCCCTCCCTACCTCCTTTTCTCTCTCTCTGTGTCTCCTTCCCTACCTCCTCTTCTCTCTCTCTGTGTCTCCTTCCCTACCTCCTCTTCTCTCTCTGTGTCTCCCTCCCTACCTCCTCTTCTCTCTCTCTGTGTCTCCCTCCCTACCTCCTCTTCTCTCTCTCTGTGTCTCCCTCCCTACCTCCTCTTCTCTCTCTCTGTGTCTCCCTCTCTACCTCCTCTTCTCTCTCTCTGTGTCTCCTTCCCTACATCCTCTTCTCTCTCTCTGTCTCCCTCTCTACCTCCTCTTCTCTCTCTCTGTGTCTCCCTCCCTCCCTCCTCTTCTCTCTCTCTGTGTCTCCCTCTCCCTCTCTTCGCTCTCTCTGTGTCTCCTTCCCTACCTCCTCTTCTCTCTCTCTGTGTCTCCCTCCCTACCTCCTCTTTCTCTCTCTGTGTCTCCCTCCCTCCCTCCTCTTCCCTTTCTCTGTGTCTCCTTCCCTACCTCATCTTCTCTCTCTCTGTGTCTCCCTCCCCACCTCCTCTTCTCTCTCTCTGTGTCTCCCTCCCTCCCTCCTCTTCCCTTTCTCTGTGTCTCCTTCCCTACCTCATCTTCTCTCTCTGTGTGTCTCCCTCCCTACCTCCTCTTCTCTCTCTCTGTGTCTCCCTCCCTACCTCCTCTTCTCTCTCTCTGTGTCTCCCTCCCTACCTCCTCTTCTCTCTCTTTGTGTCTCCCTCCCTACCTCCTCTTCTCTCTCTCTGTGTCTCCCTCCCTACCTCCTCTTCTCTCTCTTTGTGTCTCCCTCCCTACCACCTCTTCTCTCTCTCTGTGTCTCCCTCCCTACCTCCTCTTCTCTCTCTCTGTGTCTCCTTCCCTACCTCCTCTTCTCTCTCTGTGTGTCTCCTTCCCTACCTCCTCTTCTCTCTCTCTGTGTCTCCTTCCCTACCTCCTCTTCTCTCTCTCTGTGTCTCCTTCCCTACCTCCTCTTCTATCTCTCTGTGTCTCCCTCCCTACCTCCTCTTCTCTCTCTCTGTGTCTCCCTCTCTACCTCCTCTTCTCTCTCTCTGTGTCTCCTTCCCTACCTCCTCTTCTCTCTCTCTGTGTGTCTCCCTCTCTACCTCCTCTTCTCTCTCTCTGTGTCTCCCTCCCTACCTCTCTCTCTCTCTCTCTCTGTGTGTCTCCCTCTCTACCTCCTATTATCTCTCTCTGTGTCTCCTTCCCTACCTCCTCTTCTCTCTCTCTCTGTTTCTCCCTCTCTACCTCCTCTTCTCTCTCTCTGTGTCTCCCTCCCTACCTCCTCTTCTCTCTCTGTGTCTCCCTCCCTCCTCTTCTCTCTCTCCGTGTCTCCCTCCCTACCTCCTATTCTCTCTCTCTGTGTCTCCCTCCCTACCTCCTCTTCTCTCTCTCTGTGTCTCCTTCCCTACCTCCTCTTCTCTCTCTCTGTGTCTCCTTCCCTACCTCCTCTTCTCTCTCTCTCTGTGTCTCCCTCCCTACCTCCTCTTCTCTCTCTCTCCCTCCTTTCCTATATATTCCATCACTAAAGTCAAACTGGTCCCTGATGAGGAGCAAAGAAAGGGTGAAGAAAACGAGTGCAGCATCAACTACATTATTTAACCACCCAGTTAAACCTAACACTGTGTTTTCAGTCTTCTGGCACGGCTAGTCACCTCTCTCTCCCCCTCTCTCAATCTACCTCTCTCTCCTTCCTTCCCTTTCTTTCTCCTTCTTTCAATCTCTCTCTCTCTCCTTCCTCCCCTTTCTTTCTCCTTCTTTCACTTTCTCTCTCTCTCCCTGTCCCCCTCTCTCAATCTACCTCTCTCTCCTTCCTTCCTTCCCTTTCTTTCTCCTTCTCTCACTTTCTCTCTCTCTCCCTCTCCCTCTCTTTCCCTCTCCCTCTCTCTCCCCCTCTCTCAATCTACCTCTCTCTCCTTCCTCCCCTTTCTTTCTCCTTCTCTCACTTTCTCTCTCTCTCCCTCTCCCCCTCTCTCAATCTACCTCTCTCTCCTTCCTTCCTTCCCTTTCTTTCTCCTTCTCTCACTTTCTCTCTCTCTCCCTCTCCCTCTCTCTCCCCCTCTCTCAATCTACCTCTCTCTCCTTCCTTCCCTTTCTTTCTCCTTCTCTCACTTTCTCTCTCTCTGTGTCTCCCTCCCTACCTCCTCTTCTCTCTCTGTGTGTCTCCCTCCCTACCTCCTCTTCTCTCTCTCTGTGTCTCCTTCCCTACCTCCTCTTCTCTCTCTGTGTGTCTCCTTCCCTACCTCCTCTTCTCTCTCTCTGTGTCTCCTTCCCTACCTCCTCTTCTCTCTCTCTGTGTCTCCTTCCCTACCTCCTCTTCTATCTCTCTGTGTCTCCCTCCCTACCTCCTCTTCTCTCTCTCTGTGTCTCCCTCTCTACCTCCTCTTCTCTCTCTCTGTGTCTCCTTCCCTACCTCCTCTTCTCTCTCTCTGTGTGTCTCCCTCTCTACCTCCTCTTCTCTCTCTCTGTGTCTCCCTCCCTACCTCCTCTTCTCTCTCTCTGTGTGTCTCCCTCTCTACCTCCTATTATCTCTCTCTGTGTCTCCTTCCCTACCTCCTCTTCTCTCTCTCTCTGTTTCTCCCTCTCTACCTCCTCTTCTCTCTCTCTGTGTCTCCCTCCCTACCTCCTCTTCTCTCTCTGTGTCTCCCTCCCTCCTCTTCTCTCTCTCCGTGTCTCCCTCCCTACCTCCTATTCTCTCTCTCTGTGTCTCCCTCCCTACCTCCTCTTCTCTCTCTCTGTGTCTCCTTCCCTACCTCCTCTTCTCTCTCTCTGTGTCTCCTTCCCTACCTCCTCTTCTCTCTCTCTCTGTGTCTCCTCCCTACCTCCTCTTCTCTCTCTCTCCCTCCTTTCCTATATATTCCATCACTAAAGTCAAACTGGTCCCTGATGAGGAGCAAAGAAAGGGTGAAGAAAACGAGTGCAGCATCAACTACATTATTTAACCACCCAGTTAAACCTAACACTGTGTTTTCAGTCTTCTGGCACGGCTAGTCACCTCTCTCTCCCCCTCTCTCAATCTACCTCTCTCTCCTTCCTTCCCTTTCTTTCTCCTTCTTTCAATCTCTCTCTCTCTCCTTCCTCCCCTTTCTTTCTCCTTCTTTCACTTTCTCTCTCTCTCCCTGTCCCCCTCTCTCAATCTACCTCTCTCTCCTTCCTTCCTTCCCTTTCTTTCTCCTTCTCTCACTTTCTCTCTCTCTCCCTCTCCCTCTCTTTCCCTCTCCCTCTCTCTCCCCCTCTCTCAATCTACCTCTCTCTCCTTCCTCCCCTTTCTTTCTCCTTCTCTCACTTT
>NW_025744907.1:248959-250000 GCF_021184085.1 Oncorhynchus gorbuscha
CTGGTTTGACATTGGGAATGTTCTCGAGCTGGTTTGACATTGGGAATGTTCTCGAGCTGGTTTGACATTGGGAATGTTCTCGAGCTGAATGTTTGAGCATTGGGAATGTTCTCGAGCTGGTTTGACATTTGGGAATGTTCTCGAGCTGGTTTGACATTGGGAATGTTCTCGAGCTGGTTTGACATTGGGAATGTTCTCGAGCTGGTTTGACAGCTGGTTTGACAATGGGAATGTTCTCGAGCTGGTTTGACATTGGGAATGTTCTCGAGCTGGTTTGACATTGGGAATGTTCTCGAGCTGGTTTGACATTGGGAATGTTCTCGAGCTGGTTTGACATTGGGAATGTTCTCGAGCTGGTTTGACATTGGGAATGTTCTCGAGCTGGTTTGACATTGGGAATGTTCTCGAGCTGGTTTGACATTGGGAATGTTCTCGAGCTGGTTTGACATTGGGAATGTTCTCGAGCTGGTTTGACATTGGGAATGTTCTCGAGCTGGTTTGACATTGGGAATGTTCTCGAGCTGGTTTGACATTGGGAATGTTCTCGAGCTGGTTTGACATTGGGAATGTTCTCGAGCTGGTTTGACATTGGGAATGTTCTCGAGCTGGTTTGACATTGGGAATGTTCTCGAGCTGGTTTGACATTGGGAATGTTCTAGGAATGTTCTCGAGCTGGTTTGACATTGGGAATGTTCTCGAGCTGGTTTGACATTGGGAATGTTCTCGAGCTGGTTTGACATTGGGAATGTTCTCGAGCTGGTTTGACATTGGGAATGTTCTCGAGCTGGTTTGACATTGGGAATGTTCTCGAGCTGGTTTGACAATGGGAATGTTCTCGAGCTGGTTTGACATTGGAATGAGCTGGTTTGACAATGGGAATGTTCTCGAGCTGGTTTGACATTGGGAATGTTCTCGAGCTGGTTTGACAATGGGAATGTTCTCGAGCTGGTTTGACAATGGGAATGTTCTCGAGCTGGTTTGACAATGGGAATGTTCTCGAGCTGGTTTTGGGAATGAGCATTTGACATTGGGAATGTTCTC
>NW_025744908.1:0-4507 GCF_021184085.1 Oncorhynchus gorbuscha
AGAGAGAGAGAGAGCTAGAGAGACAGAGAGAGAGAGAGAGAGAGAGCTAGAGAGAGAGAGAGAGCTAGAGAGAGAGAGATAGAGAGGCAGAGAGAGAGAGAGCTAGAGAGAGCTAGAGAAGAGAGAGAGAGAGAGAGAGAGAGAAGCAGTTTAGTGGGTAAAATCACCCAAAAAGCCAAGCCCCCAGAGCCATATTACAACCTACTGTATGTGTTGTGATAATTGCGTTGTTTGCTCTATAACCTGTTAGTTCATATGCCTTGGCTACCTTGACATACTGGGCCCAAGGCCGAGACAATAAGAAGACACAGTGACAGAAAGAAATTCAACCACACATTTGTTTCTGCATCACAAAACCGGAGAGCAACATCTGTCCGGTGAAGTCCACAAGGTATCTTAATTTATTTGATCTTCTTCATTTGAATGTAACAGACAGTCACTTACTACAGCATGGTGGAAGCAAGTAAATGTTTTCCACATTTTCAGACTACTAAACCAACTATTGATTTAGAACCACAGAGAGTCAGGGCAAGCTGCAAAAAGAAAAACAGGAGCCGCCTCCACTATTCCTGCAACATATCAACTTAAACATTTCAACATCACCAAATCAACTGTTTAGTTTACAATAACAACTAAAAGATACCAAAAACAATTTAATGTTCAGGGAAATATGACGTGGCTGTCCATGGTTCTGATTTCTGTGTGTGCGTTTGTATACGTGTGTGTGTGTGTGTGTGTGTGTGTGTGTGTGTGTGTGTGTGTGTGTGTGTGTGTGTGTGTGTGTGTGTGTGTGTGTGTGTGTGTGTGTGTGTGTGTGTGTGTGTGTGTGTGTGTGTATTCGTGCGAGTAGAAAAACATGCTGACTCACCCTACATGTAGGGACACGCAATGCGATCCTCGTCTTTCATTTTGACGAAACAATCTATGACTCGGTAGCCTAAAACAGGCCTATTTCACTATGAGTCAGCTTACTTAACATTAGCTCCTCTGTTGTCCTGAAAATGGTTGGAGAGAGAGAGACAGAGAGAGAGAGAGAGAGAGAGAGAGAGAGAGAGAGAGAGAGAGAGAGAGAGAGAGAGAGAGAGAGAGAGAGAGAGAGAGAGACAGAGAGAGAGACAGAGAGAGAGAGAGAGAGAGAGAGAGAGAGAGAGAGAGAGAGAGAAGAGAGAGAGGAAGAGAGAGGAGAGAGAGAAAGAGAGAGACAGAGGAGAGAGAGAGAGGAAGAGAGAGAGGAAGAGAGAGAGGAAGAGAGAGAAAGGAAGAGAGAGAGAGAAAGGAAGAGAGAGAGAGAGAGAGAGAGAGACAGACAGACAGGAAGAGAGAGAGACAGAGAGAGAGAGAGAGAGAGAGAGAGAGAGGGGGAACATTTGAGAGAAACAGGGGAAGACAAAACATTTACCATTTTTTCCAACTGCTTTTACACACGTTTTCAAAACTGTCTGCTTTTTTCAAAACTATTCACACAATTCCCAAAACTGCACACGCAAAATGCCTCACATCTCCTTCAAAATGTAACAAATGCCATAAACACACATCAGAATGAAACATTTGCATCAAATGGCAAACACTGCTTCACAATTGTAGATTTTTGATATACCATGTAAACACTGTTGTTCTAAATCTAAAGCTCTTGGTCTTTCATAGGCTTATATATCCTTGCTATCCCCAGTCCACCTGGCCATGCTGTTGCTCCAGTTTCAACTGTTCTGCCTACTATTATTCAACCATGCTGGTCATTTATGAACATTTGAACATCTTGCCACGTTCTGTTATAATCTCTACCCGGCACAGCCAGAAGAGGGACTGGCCACCCCACATAGCCTGGTTCTCTCAGGGTTTCTTCCGAGGTTTTGGCCTTTCTAGGGAGAGTTTTTCCTAGCCACCGTGCTTTTACACCTGCATTGTTTGCTGTTTGGGGTTTTAGGCTGGGTTTCTGTACAGCACTTTGAGATATCAGCTGATGTACGAAGGGCTATATAAATACATTTGATTTGATTTGATTTATATCTACATTTCAATGCAATGTTCTACAGTGAAAGTAATCTTTTGAGAGGGGTAACACGCACAATGTAAACACCAATGCAATGTAGAAACAGAAAATATTTATTAGGCCAAACATTACTGTTGTATAGAGTATTATACAACGAAACCATAAACATATGTATACCAAAAGTATATTCTTTAGAATACAGTAAAGCAAACACACCAGTGTGTGTGGGGTCCCGGGGGCAGTCCAGGAATTGGTAGGGGGAGCAGTCACCAGTGCTAAGCTACGCCACCTCTTTTCCGGCCTGGGTCTGGCCACAATACTTCGTCCACATCACAGATACTTCCCTCGATGTTTGGCAAGAGAAAACGTGATCTCCTAGCATGACGATCCAAACCTTGACAGAGGCAACCTCTATGTCCCCACATGGAGGGAAGTATCTCCTAGCATGGTGTATCCAACCTCTATGTCCCCACATGGAGGGAAGTATCTCCTAGCATGGTGTATCCAACCTCTATGTCCCCACATGGAGGGAAGTATCTCCTAGCATGGCGTGTCCAACCTCTATGTCCCCACATGGAGGGAAGTATCTCCTAGCATGGCGTATCCAACCTTGGACAGAGGCAACCTCTATGTCCCCACATGGAAGGAAGTATCTCCTAGCATGGCGTGTCCAACCTCTATGTCCCCACATGGAGGGAAGTATCTCCTAGCATGGCGTGTCCAACCTCTATGTCCCCACATGGAGGGAAGTATCTCCTAGCATGGCATGTCCAACCTTGGACAGAGGCAACCTCTATGTCCCCACATGGAAGGAAGTATCTCCTAGCATGGCGTGTCCAACCTCTATGTCCCCACATGGAGGGAAGTATCTCCTAGCATGGCGTGTCCAACCTCTATGTCCCCACATGGAGGGAAGTATCTCCTAGCATGGCGTGTCCAACCTCTATGTCCCCACATGGAGGGAAGTATCTCCTAGCATGGCGTGTCCAACCTCTATGTCCCCACATGGAAGAAGTATCTCTAGCATGGCGTGTCCAACTCATGTCCCCACATGGAGGAAGTATCTCCTAGCATGGCGTGGGTTCAACCTCTATGTCCCCACATGGAGGGAAGTATCTCCTAGCATGGCATGTCCAACCTTGGACAGAGGCAACCTCATGTCCCCACACAGCAGAAGTATTCCTAGCATGGCGTGTCCAACCCTCTATGTCCCCACATGGGAGGGAAGTATCTCCTAGCATGGCGTGGTCCAACCTCTATGTCCCCACATGGAGTGGAAGTATCTCCTAGCATGGCGTGTCCAACCCCATGTCCCCACATTGGAGGGAAGTATCTCCTAGCATGGTGTATCCAACCTTGGACAGAGGCAACCTCTATGTCCCCACATGGAGGGAAGTATCTCCTAGCATGGCGTGTCCAACCTCTATGTCCCCACATGGAGGGAAGTATCTCCTAGCATGGCGTGTCCAACCTCTATGTCCCCACATGGAGGGAAGTATCTCCTAGCATGGCGTGTCCAACCTCTATGTCCCCACATGGAGGGAAGTATCTCCTAGCATGGCGTATCCAACCTTGGACAGAGGCAACCTCTATGTCCCCACATGGAGGGAAGTATCTCCTAGCATGGCGTGTCCAACCTCTATGTCCCCACATGGAGGAAGTATCTCCTAGCATGGCGTGTCCAACCTCTATGTCCCCACATGGAGGGAAGTATCTCCTAGCATGGCGTGTCAACCTCTTGCACATGGGCAACCTCATGTCCCCACATGGAGGGAAGTATCTCCTAGCATGGCGTGTCCAACCTCTATGTCCCCACATGGAGGAAGTATCTCCTAGTATGGTGTATCCAACCTTGGACAGAGGCAACCTCTATGTCCCCACATGGAGGGAAGTATCTCCTAGCATGGCGGTGTCCAACCTCTATGTCCCCACATGGAGGAAGTATCTCCTAGCCTGGCGTGTCCAACCTCTATGTCCCCACATGGAGGAAGTATCTCCTAGCATGATGTATCCAACCTTGGACAGAGGCAACCTCTATGTCCCCACATGGAGGAAGTATCTCCTAGCATGGCGTGTCAACCTCTATGTCCGCCACATGGAGGAAGTATCTCCTAGCATGGCGTATCCAACCTCTATGTCCCCACATGGAGGAAGTATCTCCTAGCATGGCGTGTCCAACCTCTATGTCCCCACATGGAGGGAAGTATCTCCTAGCATGGCGTGATCCAACCTCTATGTCCCCACATGGAGGGAAGTATCTCCTAGCATGGCGTATCAACCTTGGACAGAGCAACCTCTATGTCCCCACATGGAGGGAAGTATCTCTAGCATGGGCGTATCCAACCTCTATGTCCCCACATGGAGGAAGTATCTCCTAGCATGCGTGTATCCAACCTTGGACAGAGGCAACCTCTATGTCCCCACATGGAGGGAAGTATCTCCTAGCATGGCGTGTCCAACCTCCTATGTCCCCACATGGAGGGAAGTATCTCGTGGGCATGTTGTGCAATCCAACCT